>NC_069500.1:483013167-483070667 GCF_027579735.1 Bombina bombina
TCACTGGAGTGCCCAAAAGCACAAGATGTGCAATACTCAGAGACATGGCCAAGGTAAGAAAGGCTGAAAGACGACCACCACTGAACAAGACCCACAAGCTGAAACGTCAAGACTGGGCCAAGAAATATCTCAAGACTAATTTTTCTAAGGTTTTATGGACTGATGAAATGAGAGTGAGTCTTGATGGGCCAGATGGATGGGCCCGTGGCTGGATTGGTAAAGGGCAGAGAGCTCCAGTCCGACTCAGACGCCAGCAAGGTGGAGGTGGAGTACTGGTTTGGGCTGGTATCATCAAAGATGAGCTTGTGGGGCCTTTTCGGGTTGAGGATGGAGTCAAGCTCAACTCCCAGTCCTACTGCCAGTTTCTGGAAGACACCTTCTTCAAGCAGTGGTACAGGAAGAAGTCTGCATCCTTCAAGAAAAACATGATTTTCATGCAGGACAATGCTCCATCACACGCGTCCAAGTACTCCACAGCGTGGGGTATAAAAGAAGAAAATCTAATGACATGGCCTCCTTGTTCACCTGATCTGAACCCCATTGAGAACCTGTGGTCCATCATCAAATGTGAGATTTACAAGGAGGGAAAACAGTACACCTCTCTGAACAGTGTCTGGGAGGCTGTGGTTGCTGCTGCACGCAATGTTGATGGAAAATAGATCAAAACACTGACAGAAACCATGGATGGCAGGCTTTTGAGTGTCCTTGCAAAGAAAGGTGGCTATATTGGTCACTGATTTGTTTTTGTTTTGTTTTTGAATGTCAGAAATGTATATTTGTGAATGTTGAGATGTTATATTGGTTTCACTGGTAAAAATAAATAATTGAAATGGGTATATATTTGTTTTTTGTTAAGTTGCCTAATAATTATGCACAGTAATAGTCACCTGCACACACAGATATCCCCCTAAAATAGCTATAACTAAAAACAAACTAAAAACTACTTCCAAAACTATTCAGCTTTGATATTAATGAGTTTTTTGGGTTCATTGAGAACATGGTTGTTCAATAATAAAATAAATCCTCAAAAATTCAACTTGCCTAATAATTCTGCACTCCCTGTGTGTGTGTGTATATATATATATATATATATATATATATATATATATATATATATATATATATATATAGCGCGCGATTGAGGGTTCCAAACGTTAGCGCTTGTAGAAAGGGAGAAACATAAAAGGGGAGAACAGTTTATGGTGCAGTACAACTATACTGGTTTACAGCATGGTATAAAAACCTTTTTTGTTGATCACCTTTTGGCCTCAGAGTCTGTGAAGTATAGGTAGTGTCTTTGCTTCTCCTCTGTGGAGTATGGTAGTTGTTACATGCCAGTGATGATTAACATCTGTGTGGTGACAGTAGAAAAAACATAATTTATGTAAGAACTTACCTGATAAATTAATTTCTTTCATATTAGCAAGAGTCCATGAGCTAGGGACGTATGGGATATACAATCCTACCAGGAGGGGCAAAGTTTCCCAAACCTCAAAATGCCTATAAATACACCCCTCACCACACCCACAATTCAGTTTAACGAATAGCAAAGAAGTGAGGTGATAAGAAAGGAGCGAAAGCATCAAAAATAAGGAATTGGAATAATTGTGCTTTATACAAAAAAAATCATAACCACCACAAAAAGGGTGGGCCTCATGGACTCTTGCTAATATGAAAGAAATTAATTTATCAGGTAAATTCTTACATAAATTATGTTTTCTTTCATGTAATTAGCAAGAGTCCATGAGCTAGTGACGTATGGGATAGCAGATACCCAAGATGTGGAACTTCCACGCAAGAGTCACTAGAGAGGGAGGGATAAAATAAAGACAGCCAATTCCGCTGAAAAAATAATCCACAACCCAAATCAAAAAGTTTTAATCTTATAATGAAAAAAACTGAAATTATAAGCAGAAGAATCAAACTGAAACAGCTGCCTGAAATACTATTCTACCAAAAACTGCTTCTGAAGAAGAGAAAACACCAAAATGGTAGAATTTAGTAAAAGTATGCAAAGAAGACCAAGTCGTTGCTTTGCAAATCTGATCAACAAAAGCTACCTTCTTAAAAGCCCAGGAAGTAGAAACTGACCTAGTAGAATGAGCCGTAATCCTCTGAGGCGGGGTTTAACCCGACTCCAAATAAGCATGATGAATCAAAAGCTTTAACCAAGATGTCAAAGAAATGGCAGAAACCTTCTGACCTTTCCTAAAACCAGAAAAGATAACAGACTAGAAGTCTTTCTGAAATCTGAGTAGCTTCAACATAATATTTCAAAACTCTTACCACATCCAAAGAATGTAAGAATCTTACCAAAGAATTCTTAAGATTAGGACACAAGGAAGGGACAATAATTCCTCTACTAATGTTGTTAGAATTCACACGTTAGGTAAAAATTGAAATGAGGACAGCAAAACCACCTTATCCTGATGAAAAAATCAGAAAAAAGACTCACAAGAAAGAACAGATAATTCAAAAACTGTTCTAGCTGAAGAGATGTCTAAAAGGAACAATACTTTCCATGAAAGAAATTTTAATGTCCATAGAAAGCATATGCTCAAACGGAAGAGCCTGTAAAGCCCTCAGAACCAAATTAAGACTCCAAAGAGGAGAAATTGGCCTAATGACAGGCTTGATACGAACCAAAGCCTGAACAAAACAAAGAATAACAGAAAGATTAGCGAATTTTTCTGTGAAAACAGCACAGAAAAAAAACAGATTTGTCCTTTCAAGAAACTTGCAGACAAAAACCCTTATCCAAGCCATCCTGAAGAAACTATAAAATCCTAGGAATTCTAAAAGAATGCCAAGAGAATTTATAAGAAGAGCATCATGAGATGTAAATTTTCCAAACTCGATAATAAATCTAACTAGACACAGATTTACGAGCCTGCAACATAGTATTAATCACTGAGTCAGAGAAACTTCTATGACTAAGTACTAAGCGTTAAATTTCCATACCATCAAATTAATAATTTGAATTCCTGATGGAAAAAACGAATGTTAAGATATAAGGTCTGACCTTAATGGAAGTGACCAAGATTGGCAACTGGACATCCGAACAAGAACCATATACCAAAACCTGTGCGGCCATGTTGGAGCCACCAGCAACAAAAAAGATTGCTCTCTGATAATTTTGAAAATCACTCTAAAAAGAAGAACCAGAAGCGAAAAAATATAGGCAGATTGATAACTCCAAGGAAGTGTCAATGCATACACTGCTTCCGCCTGAGGATCCCCGGACCTGAATAGGCCCCTGGGAAGTTCCTTGTTTAAATGAGATGCCATCAGATCTATTTCTGGAAGCCCTCACATCTGAACAATTTGAAAAAAAACATAGCTGGGTAAAGAGACCATTCTCCCGGATGTAAAGCTTGATTGACAGAGATAATCCGCTTCCCAATTGTCTATACCTGGGGGAAAAAAAACCACAGAAATTAGATAGGAGCTGGATTTAGCCCAAGCAAATATCCGAGATACTTCTGTCACAGCCTAAGGACTGATAGTCCTACCCTGATGATTGACATACGCCACAGTTGTGACATTGTCTGTCTGAAAAACAATAAACGTCTCTTTCTTCAAAAAGAAGCCAAAAACTGAAAAACTCTGAGAAATGCACGGAGTTCCAAAACATCAAATGGTAATCTCGCCTCCTGAGATTTCCAAACCCCTTGTGCTAACAGAGATCCTCAGACAGCCTCCCAACCTAAAGACTCGCATCTGTAGAGATCATGGTCCAGGTTGAAAGAACCGAAGAGACCCGTAGAACTAAATGATGGCGATCTTAACCACCAAATCAAAGATAGTTAAACATTAGGATTCAAAGATATAAAAAGAGATATCCTAGAATCCCTGCACCATTACTTCAGCATAAAAAACTGGAAAGGTTTCCTATGAAAATGAGCAAAGAGAATCTAATCCAATGCTGCAGCCATGAGACCTAAAACGTCCATGCATATATAGCAACTGAAGGAAATAATAGAGACTGAAGGTTCCGACAAACGGAACCCAATAAAATTGTCAATTGTCTGTTAGAGACAAAGACACTGACACAATCTATCTGGAAGCCTAAATATGGTGACCCTTGTGTGAGGAATCAAGGAGCTTTTTGATAAAAAGATCCTCTAACCATGTCTTGAAGAAACAACAAAGTTGAATCGTATGAGATTCCGCAGAACGAAAAGACTGAGGAAGTACCATGAAATCATCCAAATAAGGAAACACTGAGAACCTTGAAAAGATTCTTAGAGCTGTCGCTAGACCAGAAGGAAAAGCAACAAATTGGTAATGCTTGTCAAAAAAAGAATCTCAGAAAAAGAAAATCTGAATGTAATCAGAAAATGAAGATATGCATCTATTGTATCTATTGTAAACAAATAATGCCATCACTGACCAAAAAGACAGAATAGACCATATAAACACTATTCTTAAAGATGGAACACATATGACAATTCAAAAAGATTTTCTATCTTTGGGATAATGAATAGTTTTGAATAAAAACCCCAAACCCTGTTCCTAGAAATGGAACTGGTATAAATACCCCAGAAAAACTCCAGGTCTGAGCAGCGCCTTGAACCCCAACGGGTAACCAGCCGCACTTCACAAGTACCCAAAACATACAGGTCTGAAACACACTTCAGGAAAGTGTGAGCCTTACTGGAATAGCTGGAATATGATAGAGAAAAAACATAATTTATGTAAGAACTTACCTGATAAATTCATTTCTTTCATATTAGCAAGAGTCCATGAGCTAGAGACGTATGGGATATACATTCTTACCAGGAGGGGCAAAGTTTCCCAAACCTTAAAATGCCAATAAATACACCCCTCACCACACCCACAAATCAGTTTAACGAATAGCCAAGAAGTGGGGTGATAAGAAAAAAGTGCGAAAGCATAAAAAATAAGGAATTGGAATAATTGTGCTTTATACAAAAAAAATCATAACCACCACAAAAAAAGGGTGGGCCTCATGGACTCTTGCTAATATGAAAGAAATGAATTTATCAGGTAAGTTCTTACATAAATTATGTTTTCTTTCATGTAATTAGCAAGAGTCCATGAGCTAGTGACGTATGGGATAATGAATACCCAAGATGTGGATCTTCCACGCAAGAGTCACTAGAGAGGGAGGGATAAATAAAGACAGCCAATTCCGCTGAAAAATAATCCACACCCAAAACAAAGTTTAAATCTTATAATGAAAAAAACTGAAATTATAAGCAGAAGAATCAAACTGAAACACCTTTGAGGCGGACTTCTACCCGACTCAACATAAGCATGATGAATCAAAGACTTTAAACAAGATGCCAAGGAAATGGCAGAAGCTTTCTGACCTTTCCTAGAATCAGAAAAGATAACAAATAGACTAGAAGTCTTTCGGAAATCTTTAGTAGCTTCAACATAATATTTCAAAGCTCTAACTACATCCAAAGAATGCAACGATCTTTCCTTAGAATTCTTAGGATTAGGACACAATGAAGGAACCACAATTTCTCTACTAATGTTGTTAGAATTCACAACCTTAGGTAGAAATTTAAATGAAGTTCGCAACACAGCCTTATCCTGATGAAAAATCAGAAAAGGAGACTCACAAGAAAGAGCAGATAATTCAGAAACTCTTCTAGCAGAAGAGATGGCCAAAAGAAACAAAACTTTCCAAGAAAGAAATTTAATATCCAGCGAATGCATAGGTTCAAACAGAGGACCTTGAAGAGCCCCCAGAACAAAATTCAAACTCAAAGGAGGAGAAATTGACTTAATAACAGGTTTTAAACAAACCAAAGCCTGTACAAAACAATGAATATCAGGAAGACTAGCAATCTTTCTGTGAAAAAGAACAGAAAGAGCAGAGATTTGTCCTTTCAAGGAACTTGCAGACAAACCTTTATCCAAACCATCCTGAAGAAACTGTAAAATTCTAGGAATTCTAAAAGAATGCCAAGAAAAATGATGAGAAGAACACCAAGAAATGTAAGTCTTCCAGACTCGATAATATATCTTCCTAGATACAGATTTACGAGCCTGTAACATAGTATTAATTACGGAGTCAGAGAAACCTCTATGACTGAAAATCAAGCGTTCAATCTCCATACCTTCAAATTTAAGGATTTTAGATCCTGATGGAAAAAAGGACCTTGCGATAGAAGGTCTGGTCTTAACGGAAGAGTCCACGGTCAGCAAGTAGCCATCCGGACAAGATCCGCATACCAAAACCTGTGAGGCCATGCTTGAGCCACCAGCAGAACAAACGAACGCTCCTTTAGAATCTTGGAAATCACTCTTGGAAGAAGAACTAGAGGCGGAAAGATATAGGCAGGATGATACTTCCAAGGAAGTGACAATGCATCCACTGCTTCCGCCTGAGGATCCCTGGATCTGGACAGATACCTGGGAAGTTTCTTGTTTAGATGAGAAGCCACCAGATCTATTTCTGGAAGTCCCCAGATTTGAACAATCTGAAGAAATACCTCTGGGTGAAGAGACCATTCGCCCGGATGTAACGTTTGGCGACTGAGATAATCCGCTTCCCAATTGTCTATACCTGGGATATGAACCGCAGAAATTAGACAGGAGCTGTATTCCGCCCATACCAGTATCCGAGATACTTCTTTCATAGCCAGAGGACTGTGAGTCCCTCCTTGATGATTGACATATGCCACGGTTGTGACATTGTCCGTCTGAAAACAAATGAACGACTCTCTCTTTAGAAGAGGCCATGACTGAAGAGCTCTGAAAATTGCACGGAGTTCCAAAATGTTAATTGGTAATCTCGCCTCTTGGGATTCCCAAACCCCTTGTGCTGTCAGAGACCCCCAAACAGCTCCCCAACCTGTCAGACTTGCATCTGTTGAAATCACAGTCCAGGTCGGAAGAACAAAAGAAGCCCCCTGAACTAAACGATAGTGGTCTGTCCACCACGTCAGAGAGTGTCGTACAATCGGTTTTAAAGATATTAATTGAGATATCTTTGAATAATCCCTGCACCACTGGTTCAGCATACAGAGCTGAAGAGGTCGCATGTGAAAACGAGCAAAGGGGATCGCGTCCGATGCAGCAGTCATAAGACATAGAATTTCCATGCATAAGGCTACCAAAGGGAATGATTGAGACTGAAGGTTTCGACAAACTGAAACCAATTTCAGACGTCTCTTGTCCGTCAGAGACAGAGTCATGGACACTGAATCTATCTGGAAACCTAAAAAGGTTACCCTTGTCTGAGGAATCAATGAACTCTTTGGTAAATTGATCCTCCAACCATGTTCTCGAAGA
Organism: Bombina bombina; assembly: GCF_027579735.1. Classification (NCBI taxonomy): domain Eukaryota; kingdom Metazoa; phylum Chordata; class Amphibia; order Anura; family Bombinatoridae; genus Bombina; species Bombina bombina. The sequence goes on from NC_069500.1 coordinate 483,020,440, forward strand.
AACAATACAAGTCGATTCGTATGAGATTCTGCTAAATGTGAAGACTGAGCAAGTACCAAGATATTGTCCAAATAAGGAAATACCACAATACCCTGTTCTCTGATTACAGATAGAAGGGCACCGAGAACCTTTGTAAAAATCCTTGGAGCTGTTGCCAGGCCAAACGGCAGAGCCACAAACTGGTAATGCTTGTCTAGGAAAGAGAATCTCAGAAACTGATAGTGATCTGGATGAATCGGAATATGCAGATATGCATCCTGTAAATCTATTGTGGACATATAATGCCCTTGCTGAACAAAAGTCAGAATAGTCCTTACAGTTACCATTTTGAATGTTGGTATCCTTACATAACGATTCAATATTTTTAAATCCAGAACTGGCCTGAAGGAATTCTCCTTCTTTGGTACAATGAAGAGATTTGAGTAAAACCCCAGCCCCTGTTCCAGAACTGGAACTGGCATAATTACTCCAGCCAACTGTAGATCTGAAACACATTTCAGAAATGCTTGAGCCTTCTCTGGATTTACTGGGACACGGGGAAGAAAAAATCTTCTTGCAGGAGGCCTTATCTTGAAGCCTATTCTGTACCCTTGTGAAACAATGTTCTGAATCCAAAGATTGTGAATCGAATTGATCCAAATTTCTTTGAAAAATCTTAGGGCCGCACCTTCATGTTGACTTGGGAGCTGGCTTTGGCTTTCTAAAAGGCTTGGATTTATTCCAGACTGGAGATGGTTTCCAAACTGATACCGCTCCTGTGGGTGAAGGATCAGGCTTTTGTTCCTTATTGTGACTAAAGGAACGAAAACGATTAGTAGACCTAAATTTACCTTTAGATTTTTTATCCTGTGGTAAAAAAGTTCCTTTCCCCCCAGTAACAGTTGAAATAATAGAATCCAACTGTGAACCAAATAATATCAGCATTCCAAGTTTTAAGCCATAAAGCTCTTCTAGCTAAAATAGCTAAAGACATATACCTGACATCAACCCTAATGATATCAAAGATGGCATCACAAATAAAATTATTAGCATGTTGAAGAAGATTAACAATGCTATGGGAATTATGATCTGTTACTTGTTGCGCTAAAGCTTCCAACCAGAAAGTTGAAGCTGCAGCAACATCCGCTAAAGATATAGCAGGTCTAAGAAGATTACCTGAACATAAGTAAGCTTTTCTTAGAAAGGATTCAATTTTCCTATCTAAAGGATCCTTAAAGGAAGTACTATCTGCCGTAGGAATAGTAGTACGTTTAGCAAGAGTAGAGATAGCCCCATCAACCTTAGGGATTTTGTCCCAAAACTCTAATCTGTCAGATGGCACAGGATATAATTGCTTAAACCGTTTTGAAGGAGTAAATGAATTACCCAAATTATTCCATTCCCTGGAAATTACTTCAGAAATAGCATCAGGGACCGGAAAAACTTCTGGAATAACTACAGGAGATTTAAAAAACGTATTCAAACGTTTAGATTTAGTATCAGGAGGACCAGACTCCTCTATTTCTAATGCAATTAAAACTTCTTTAAGCAAAGAACGAATAAATTCCATTTTAAATAAATATGAAGATTTATCAGAATCAACCTCTGAAACAGAATCCTCTGAACCAGAGGAATCATTATCAGAATCAGAATGATGATGTTCATTTAAAAATTCATCTGAAAAAAGAGAAGTTTTAAGAGACCTTTTACGTTTACTAGAAGGAGGAATAACAGACATAGCCTTCTTAATAGATTTAGAAACAAAATCTCTTATGTTAACAGGAACACCCTGAATATTAGATGTTGATGGAACAGCAACAGGTAATAGAACATTACTAAAGGAAATATTATCTGCATTAACAAGTTTGTCATGACATTCATTACAAACAACAGCCGGAGGAACAGATACCACAAGTTTACAACAAATACACTTAACTTTGGTAGATCCAGCATCAGGCAGCAATTTTCCAGAAGTATCTTCTGATTCAGGGTCAATCTGAGACATCTTGCAATATGTAATAGAAAAAACAACATATAAAGCAAAATTGATCAAATTCCTTAAAAGACAGTTTCAGGAATGGGAAAAAATGCCAATGAACAAGCTTCTAGCAACCAGAAGCAAATAAATAATGAGACTTAAATAATGTGGAGACGATAATGACGCCCATATTTTTTTTTAGCGCCAAAAAAGACGCCCACATTATTTGGCGCCTAAATGCTTTAAGCACCAAAAATGACGCCACATCCGGTAACGCCGACATTTTTGGCGCAAAAACGTCAAAAAAATGACGCAACTTCCGGCGACAAGTATGACGCCGGAAATAACATGAAAAGTTTTGCGCCAAAAAAGTCAGCGCCAAGAATGACGCAATAAAATGAAGCATTTTCAGCCCCCGCGAGCCTAACAGCCCACAGGAGAAAAAGTCAAATTTTTAAGGTAAGAAAAAATTGATTATTCAAATGCATTATCCCAAATAATTAAACTGACTGTCTGAAATAAGTTATGTTGAACATCCTGAATCAAGGCAAATAAATGTTTAAACACATATATTTATAACTTTATATAAAAAGTGCCCAACCATAGCTTAGAGTGTCACAAAAATAAGACTTACTTACCCCAGGACACTCATCTACATGTAGTAGAAAGCCAAACCAGTACTGAAACGAGAATCAGTAGAGGTAATGGTATATATAAGAGTATATCGTCGATCTGAAAAGGGAGGTAAGAGATGAATCTCTACGACCGATAACAGAGAACCTATGAAATAGACCCCGTAGAAGGAGATCATTGCATTCAAATAGGCAATACTCTCTTCACATCCCTCTGACATTCACTGCACACTGAGAGGAAAACCGGGCTCCAGCCTGCTGCGAAGCGCATATCAACGAAGAATCTAGCAAAAACTTACTTCACCACCTCCATAGGAGGCAAAGTTTGTAAAACTGATTTGTGGGTTTGGTGAGGGGTGTATTTATAGGCATTTTAAGGTTTGGGAATCTTTGCCCCTCCTGGTAGGAATGTATATCCCATACGTCACTAGCTCATGGACTCTTGCTAATTACATGAAAGAAAAAAACTTCTCACAGACGGTTTTACTCTGAATCCTATTCTGTACCCAAAATCTAAGAAGTTTGGACCAAATTGAACCAAACAATTTCAAAAATGTCTTAACCTGCCCCTTACCAGCTAAGCTGGAATAAGAACCGCACCTACATGCAAATTTGGGGAGCTGAATTTGAACTGTTAAATGGCTTAATTGAATGAAGAAAAACTTCCAATTATAAACATGTTACTTGGGGAAGAATATAGGATTCCGTTCCTTAGAAAAAACAAAAATCACTGACCAAAAAGGCACTCATATAAGCTTAAAATTTAGTCTGAGAAATCAATCTTGAAGCCCAGAGTAACAATTAAAGAATTGAATCCAATTATGAACCAAATAATTGATTACCTTGGAAAAGAAATATGGAATTGAAATCAAATTAGCATTCCAAGATTGAAATCACAAAGTTCTTCTAGCTAAAATAGCTAAAGACATAGATTAAACCTCATTTGCGAAAATATAAAAAAATGACGACACAAATGAAATTATTAGCATGTTGACTTAACAATGCTAGATCATAATCCGATACTTGATCTTAAAGTATCCAACCAGAAGGATGAAGCAATTGCAACATCAGGTCTACGAAAAGTACCTGAAAATAAATAACTTTCCTTAAATAAGATACAACCATCTGAAGGAAAAAAATAAATACTATTTCATATAGGAATAATAGTATGTTAAGCAGGAGTAGAGATAGCCCCATTAACTTGGGGAATCTTTCCTCAAAACTGAAAACTAACTGCCGGCAAAGAATACAATTTAAAAACCTTAAAGAAGGAATAAAAGAAATTCTCAGCCTATTCCATTCCCTAGAATCAGGAACTGGAAAAAAACTTCTGAAGAAACCACAAAAGGTTAATAAGCAGAATTTAAATGTTAGCTAGTCTTTAAATCAAAAGAACTAGTTACTTCAATATCCAAAATAATAAACACCTTTTCAACAAAGAACAAATGAACTCTATTAAAAAATAAAAAAGTAGTTTTGTTAGTGTCAATATCTGATGAAGAAAATTCTGAATGAGAAAAAAACACTATCAGAGAAGGATAATTCAGTATGTTGTTGGTCATTTGAAACTTTATCAACTAAATAAGAAGTTTGAAAAAGACCTAAAAATTTTTATTAAAAGGCGGGATGTCAGACAAAGCCTTTAAAATAGAACCAGAAAAATATTCTTATAAATTCCTAAGTATATCTTCTACATAAGATGTAAAAAGAATAGCAATATATAAAGCATAAATACTAATGGACTCTGCATGTAAAAGTATATCATGATAACTTATTACAAACCATAGCTAAAGATAAACATTCATAACATTAAAATAAATGAACTTAGCTTTGGTAGGACTGATATCAGTCAACAGGAATCCCTTGGCATTTTCTGATACAGGAACAGTGTTTGAAAATATCTTGCAATATGTAAAAGAAAAAAACAACATATAAAGAAAAATGATCAAATTCCTTAAATGACAGTTTCAGGAATGGGAAAAAATGCAAACTAAACAAGCCTCTAGCAACCAGAAGCAACAAAAAAGTGAGACTTAAATAATGTGAAAAAAAGTGGCACTAAGTATGACGCCCACATTTTTTGGCGCCAAGAATGACGCCCACATTTTTTGGCGCAAAAAAAGTCTGTAACACATGCGTCAAAAAATGACGCAACCACAAACAAACAAGTCAATTGAAAAATTTTTAAGGTAAGAAAAAATATTTATTCATATGCATTATCCCAAAATAATGAAACTGACAGTCTGAAAGAAGGAATACTGATTATCCTGAATCATGGCAAATATAAGTTTAAAACATATATTTAGAACTTTACATATAAAGTGCCCAACCATAGCTTAGAGTGTCATAAATAAAATAAGACTTACTTACCCAAAGACACTCATCTACATATAGTAGAAAGCCAAACCAGCACTGAAACGAGAATCAGTATAGGTAATGGTATATAAGAGTATATCGTCGATCTGAAAAGGGAGGTAGGAGAAGAAATCTCAGAGAACCTATGAAATAGATCCCCTAGAGGAAGACCATTGTATTCAAATAGGCAATACTCTCTTCACATCCCTCTGACATTCACTGCACTCTGAGAGGAAAACCGGGCTTCAGCCTGCTGCGAAGCGCATATAAACGAAGAATCTAGCACAAACTTACTTCACCACCTCCATGGGAGGCAAAGTTTGTAAAACTGAATTGTGGATGTGGTGAGGGGTGTATTTATAGGCATTTTAAGGTTTGGGAAACTTTGCCCCTCCTGGTAGGAATGTATATCCCATACGTCACTAGCTCATGGACTCTTGCTAATTACATGAAAGAAACTTTTTTTTCAGGTGATATAATATCCCTAATTGAGAGGGACAATAAAAGACTTCCCCTCTCAGGGGTATGGTAGATGCCTTTCAATCAGTGAATGAAACAATTGCAAATGGTTAATGCAAATAAAATGTCTTATTTTAGCACAAAACAACCAGTATTAGTGCTAGTGATTAAAAAAAATCTCTGGATAGTGTAGAGTTAAAAAGTCTATGCAAAACTTTGGGGTAAATTCCTTCCCAAATAGGCTGTGATGGATAATGCCTAGAATATGTACAAACGGATTTGAAGAATCCTTGGTAATCTTCGCTGATTTCCTTTTCTAGTTCCGTTTTGAAGATGAGGACAATAACGATTGTCAAAGAAGCCTGTGCAGATAGTAGGATAGGTGAGGTAATTTCTAACCTCCACAGGTCTTTCCTTCCTTCAGATGGCGTTGGATACACTTGTGCTTGACAAGTGATCTGCAGTTGCGGTCTCGCCGGACCGGAAGTGACGCCGGAAGTGGGCATGCCGTTACGCGTTTCGTGAAACTGTCTTCATTTCGTCAGAGGGTATGCCCACAGGTTCCTAGGTAGTACTATTTATAGTCAAGATATGATTTAATGAATTGCTGCAATGTTATTAATTACAAATAACTTGCTTGTGAACTGATGTCAAATTTGTGGTTGACTCGCCTGCTTGAAAAAGAGTTGGATTGATACACTTTTCATTCTTTTTTAGGGGCCAAAAAAATAAAACAAAGATTTCATTCCCAAAATGCTGATGCAAACTTTAACTATGTTTTTATGTTTTCCCTTCATGAAAAACATTTAATGAAGAAAAAGCTAAATAGCGCTTTAGATATGGACTAAATAATAACACAAGTATTTCTTTAATTCTATACTTCAGTTTCTCACGCTTTTTAAGTTAGGGAATTTTTCCTCACTATAGCCAAAAATAATTCCAGTGATGATATATTTTTGTTATTTTTGTACAAAGAACAAGAATCTGTTATTACTATTATTAAACTGATTTTCATCTAATTAGAATGCAACCAAGTTTCAAATGTTAAGTGAAAAGCTTATTTTTAAACGCTTATTGCTCCTACTTTACCTATGTGTTTACGGTTGTCAACTTTTTCGTTTTTTATTTTGAAAATTTCATTTTGGTTGTTTATGGTAAAAGTAGCAGAGAGATTTATGTTATATACCTATATGGATCAAAAAAGGCAGCAAGGTCTATATCTTTGCAAACAGGATTGGTTCTCTAGGGGAGAAACAAAAACAGAGCGATCTTAGTGTAGTTTTAAAAGTCACAGTTTATTCCAGAAAATAAAATAACGATTTCACACTCACAAAAGAGCCCTCAAACATATGAGGTATGTTGGTGCATTCATCAGATACAAGACTTCATACGCCTCCAGCGATAGTGCAGTCCCTTCCGATGTCCCACTGTATTTGTGATGCCTATATTAGTGTATGGCTCTAACAGGGGAAATTAAGTATACTGCCAGGCTGGGGGTGATGTAGAAATATGCGTAAAAAGGAGATAGTGAAAATACCGCTGTTAATTTCTGTGCAATTAAGCCGGCTATTGCTCAGAAAACAGCGTGTATAACAGTCCCTTCTCCTAGGATTATGGGCGTGGCCTTACGCGTTTCACGGGCTCCTCCCGCTTCTTCAGAGGCTATGCCCATCCTTCCATAATCTTCCCTCTTAACCGGTTCATCTATACACACCCCCAAATCTTCTATTGGTTATTGCAGGGGGTGTGCGACCAGTAAGTGTGTCAGAGAGAATGCGATTGGCTTCTAGTAAATAGTCCCCGTAGTCCTGAACTACAATACCACCTCCCTTGTCCGCTTGTCTAAACACTAAATCTTGGTCTTCACTTAGTTGTTTTAGTGCGGCTCTCTCTTTAAAGGTGAGGTTTCTTTTCTTTACATTAAAGGTATTACATAATGTTTCCATATTTTTTTTTCACTAGTTCTTCAAAAATGGCTAATTGTTTGCCCTTTGAGTGTACTGGGTATAAAATGGCTTGTGGTTTCAAAGAACTGTGTTTGAAAGGTATTTCACTATTCATGACACTATTGGTATTTAGTGTACTATGTGTAGTGTTTGACTCTTCCTGTAATTCTAATAGATTGGTGTATATACACACACATTATATATATATATATATATATATATATATATATATATATATATATATATATATATATATATACACACACACACATATATATATATATATATATATATATATATATATATATATATATACACACATACATACATTATATATATATATATCATAATTTATGTAAGAACTTACCTGATAAATTAATTTCTTTCACATTGGCAAGAGTCCATGAGCTAGTGACGTATGGGATATACAATACTACCAGGAGGGGCAAAGTTTCCCAAACCTCAAAATGCCTATAAATACACCCCTCGCCACACCCACAATTCTGTTTGACGAATAGCCAAGTAGTGGGGTGAAAAAGAAAGGAGTAAAAAGCATCAACAAAGGAATTTGGAAATAATTGTGCTTTATACAAAAAAAAGCATAACCACCATAAAAAGGGTGGGCCTCATGGACTCTTGCCAATATGAAAGAAATTAATTTATCATGTACGTTCTTACATAAATTATGTTTTCTTTCATGTAATTGGCAAGAGTCCATGAGCTAGTGACGTAAGGGATAGCAATACCCAAGATGTGGAACTCCACGCAAGAGTCACTAGAGAGGGAGGGATAAAATAAAAACAGCCATTTCGCGCTAAAGAAAATTAATCCACAACCCAAAACATAAGTTTATTTTCATAAATTAAAAAAACAAGATAAGCAGAAGAATCAAACTGAAACAGATGCCTGAAGAACTTTTCTACCAAAAACTGCTTCCGAAGAAGCAAATACATCAAAACAATAGAATTTAGTAAATGTATGCAAAGACGACCAAGTTGCTGCTTTGCAAATCTGATCAACTGAAGCTTCATTCCTAAAAGCCCATGAAGTGGAGACTGATCTAGTAGAATGAGCTGTAATTCTCTGAGGCGGGTTTAACCCAACTCCAAATAAGCTTGATGAATTAAAAGCTTTAACCATGATGCCAAGGAAACGGCAGAAGCAACATATATATATATATATATATATATATACATACATACATACATATATACACACACATACACACACACAGCGGATATAAAAAGTCTACACACCCCTGTTAAAATGTCAGGTTTCTGTGATGTAAAATGACTTGCATGGAATCAACAGAAGGGAGAATTAGCTAGCTTAAGAGACATTCTACCCTTAAACTCCTTTAAGGAAGTCGCTACCAAGTTGGTATCAGATAAGGTGCTGCACAAAGTATGCCACACTACAACAGAAGCTTCCAGCTTGTCCATTGATCATTAAAGGAGCAGCTATCCGCTATAGGGATCGAAGACTCTTAGCCAGAGTAGAAAAGCAATCTCCCAGGAAGGTCTCCGAAAACATGTGCCCTGAGACAGATGCTCCGGAGACTACCACCACGGAGGAGAATCTTTGATTTTCTGATATCTGTGTCAGAAAAAAAAAAATCAAAGACAGGGAATATTATGGTCGATAAAAACAATTGCCAGAGACATTATTACCGTGAAATACAGAAAAGACACCAACATCTCTGAATGAGAGTTTGTCTATTAACCTTAAGGCGCCAGAAACAAAATGTCTCTAGAAAGGGCGCCCCTGTAATCTCCGAAGAACTGATCACTGCCCAGAGGGATACAAAATCAGAGATCGTGTCAAGGCCACAAAAACTAAAAAGATTTTCAGAAAATCAATTCTCAAGAACTTGAAGATGCGTGTCCTCTAGATATATGGAAGGAAATGACCCTCCTAGACCAAGAAAAAAGAAAACTAAAGATTTCCAAGTCAGAGGAAGGTACCCTGATAAAAACTTTAGTCCAAATGCAAGTCAAAACTGCCTCTCTCTAATCTGACTGCAGATAACATGAGAGGTGGAACCTGACTCAGAAAGGAAGTTATTAGTAACTACTGAGATGCAAAGACCACAGACTAACTGGGACATCTCATAACCATGTTTCAAGAAAAAACTGAAATTAAGCACCACACAAGTCATTGATCGGGGCAAGCCCTTCATGCTGAATTAAATTCAGCAGCATGACATAACTCTGACATCCTTAAGTTCTATGTACCCTTTTCAGAAACATTTCTGTCAGACCATGACTAAACAAGGTCTCACTGTTGTAAGGAGCGTCAGAAGCTTTGTCTTGGAGAAAAAACATTCAAGACATGATCCACAACTCCCAGAGGGCTAGCACAGCGAAGCCAAGCATCTTGGCTCCCAGTCAAATGACTTGCATGGAATCAACAGAAGGGAGAATAAGCTAGCTTAAGAGACATTTTACCCTTAAACTCCTCTAAAGAAGTCACTACCAAGTTGGTATCAGACAGGGTGCTGCACATAAAGTATGCCACACTGCAATAGAAGCTTCCAGCTTGTTCATTGATCATTAAAGGAGCAGCTATCCGCTATAGGGATCGAAGACTCTTAGCCAGAGTAGAAAAGCACCTTCTACTGTAGGCACCGTGTGCCAAAAAAGACTTCCATTCAGTGAAAACAATCCCCTAGCACAGCCTGGAACAGTAAAAACTTCTACAAAGGAATCCCAGCAAATATTAAAGTTACTAGATATGTTAGGATTGATAACGACAAGATATCGAAGTCGTCCAGAGTAGCCAAAATCTCCTATAACAATATATGAGGTGATCAGGCATAAGTCTGAAGGATATCACTTTAGCATCAGATGAAAGAATTATACTTATCCAAGTCTGAGGTTTCACCCTCAGATGCTACCAACGTATCCTCCTCCTCAGACCTATGAGGAAGGCAACCTGAGTAGCATAAACAAGAGCAGAAACCGCACCATCTGAATCTCTAATGTTCCTCTTGCCATTTCCCATAGCATAGGAAAAGCAGATAATGCCACAGATACCACAGAAGATATCTGGGCAGCAAAGTCTGCATGCAATTATCTCCTCCAGGAGATAGAACGGAACCGCAGGGCACTGCATGTGACGCCAATGAGGCTTGGGATGAAAAAGGAGAAAACTATGGCATTGTCTAAACAGCATCATCCTAAGAGACAGTGGCTCAAAGATAAACAATTAGTTATGCAGCACGAAATTGTATACATTAAACAAAACAAAACAAAAATGCCAAAGGGCATAACCAGACTATAAATCAAACCAAGGACAACCATGTTCTGGCATTTAGGAATATTAGACACCTGACAGAAGAGGTATGAGATACACAATGGGCTCAATTTATCAAGCCCCTACGGCTGCAAGTTCTCACAAGAACTTGCACGCTGTGATTTATCAAGCAGCGGTCACCAGACCACTGCTTCCCTAAGCTCTTCGCCACCTCTAAGGTGGCGAAATTCAATCTCCTCGGTCGAGTCCGACCAACGAGATTGACAGCTCCTGCCCGTGAGTGATTGGCTGTGCGGGGGCAGGGGGCGGGATTGCACGCAACCACAAAATTTGCGCTTGTGTGCAATGGCGAATACCTGCGGGTAATTTTGCCCCGCCACAGGCGGCGTATACGCGCCCCTGTACGCCTCAGAGTTAATAAATATAGCCCTATATTTCTTGAATCTCAAGAAACAAAAAAAAACAGAATTTATGCTTACCTGATAAATTACTTTCTCTTACAGGTGTATTCAGTACACGGATTCATCCTTACTTGTGGGATATTCTCAATCCCTACAGGAAGTGGCAAAGAGAGCACACAGCAAAGCTGTCCATATAGCTCCCCTCAGGCTCCGCCCCCCCAGACATTCGACCGACGGTTAGGAGAAAAAGGAGAACCATAGGGTGCAGTGGTGACTGTAGTAATTGTAAATTAAATTTGAACCTGACTTAAATATCAGGCCGGGCCGTGGACTGAATACACCTGTAAGAGAAAGTAATTTATCAGGTAAGCCTCAATTCTGTTTTCTCTTACTTGGTGTATTCAGTCCACGGATTCATCCTTACTTGTGGGATACCAATACCAAAAAGCAATAGGACACGGATGAAGGGAGGGAACAAGTCAGGTAACCTAAACGGAAGGCACCACTGCTTGCAAAACCTTTCTCCCAAAAATAGCCTCCGCAGAAGCAAAAGTATTGAATTTATAAAATTTGGCGAATGTATGCAGTGAAGACCAAGTCGCTGCCTTACAAATCTGTTCAACAGAAGCCTCATTCTTGAAAGCCCATGTGGAAGCCACAGCTCTGGCCCGAAAGGAAGGGCCACGAACTGGTAATGTTTGTCCAGAAAGGCGAACCTTAGGAACTGATGGTGATCTTTGTGGATAGGAATATGTAGATACGCATCCTTTAGATCCACGGTAGTCATATATTGACCTTCCTGGATCATCGGCAAAATTGTCCGAACAGAACTCTGAGGAATTTGTTTAAAATTTTTAGATCCAGGATTGGCCTGAAAGTTCCTTCCTTTTTGGGAACTACAAACAGGTTTGAGTAAAAGCCCAGTCCTTGTTCTGCAATTGGAATTGGGTGTATCACTCCCATTTTTAGAAGATCTTTTACACAGCGTAAGAACGCCTGTTTCTTTGTTTGGTCTGAAGACAAACGAGAAATGTGGGACCTTCCCCTTGGGGGAGAATCCTTGAACTCTAGAAGGTACCCCTGAGCAACTATTTCTAATGCCCAGGGATCTGGAACATCTCTTGCCCAAGCCTGAGCAAAGAGAGAAAGTCTGCCCCCTACTAGATCCGGTCCCGGATCGGGGGCTACCCCTTCATGCTGTCTTGGTAGCAGGCTTCTTGGCTTGTCTACCCTTATTCCAGCCCTGCAAGAGTTTCCAGGTTGCTTTGGGCTGTGAAGCGTTATCTTGCTTTGCGGCAGCAGAGGTCGCAGCAGGTCCGCTCCTGAAGTTGCGAAAGGAGCGAAAATTAGCCTTGTTTTTGGCCTTGAACGGCCTATCTTGTGAAAGGGCATGGCCCTTTCCCCCAGTGATATCTGAAATAATTTCTTTCAGCTCTGGGCCGAATAGGGTTTTCCCCTTGAAGGGAATATTTAACAGTTTCGTTTTGGACGACACATCTGCCGACCACGATTTGAGCCAAAGCGCTCTTCGCGACATGATGGCAAAACCTGAGTTTTTCGCCGCTAACTTAGCTAATTGGAAAGCGGCATCAATGATAAAAGAATTAGCCAGCTTTAAAGCATCAATTCTATCCATGAACTCATCGTATGAAGTCTCCCTCTGGAGCGACTCCTCCAGAGCCTCAAACCAAAATGCTGCTGCAGTAGTTACCGGAATAATGCAGGCAATTGGTTGAAGCAGAAAACCTTGCTGAACAAAAATTTTCTTCAGCAATCCTTCCAATTTTTTATCCATAGGATCTTTGAAAGCACAACTGTCCTCTATTGGTATAGTTGTACGCTTAGCCAGTGTTGAAACAGCCCCCTCTACCTTAGGGACCGTCTGCCACGCGTCCCGCCTAGGGTCGTTTATGGGGAACATTATCTTAAAGATAGGTGGGGGAACAAAGAGTACACCTGGTCTCTCCCACTCCTTAGTCACAATATCCGCCACCCTCTTTGGGATCGAAAATGCCTCAGTGTATACAGGGACCTCTAGAAATCTGTCCATCTTACACAATTTTTCAGGGACCACCATGGAGTCACAATCATCCAGCGTAGCTAAAACCTCCTTAAGCAGGACGCGGAGGTGTTCCAGCTTAAATTTAAACGCTAAGGAATCTGACTCTGCCTGCTGAGAAACTTTTCGTGTGTCAGAAATTTCTCCCTCAGACAGCCCTTCCCTCACTGCTACCTCTGAGTTTTGTGAGGGTACTACAGATAAATTATCCAAAGCTTCAGATTGCTCATCCTCTGTATTTAAAACTGAGCTATCGTGCTTTCTTGGAAAAACTGGCAGTTTGGATAAAAATGCTGCAAGAGAATTATCCATTACTGCTGCTAATTGTTGTAAAGTGATAGGGGCCAATGCACTAGAGGTACTAGGCATCGCTTGCGCGGGCGTAACTGGTGTAGACACGTGGGGGGAGGAAGGAGGACTATCCTCATTACCCTCCGTTAGGGAATCATCCTGGGCAGCATTTTTAATTGTCACTGGATGATCTTTAAAATGCTTAGATGTTTTTGCACACTTTAAACATAAATGCAATGGGGGAACTGCCATGGCTTTTGAACATAAAGAACAAGGTCTATCTGAAGGCTCAGACATGTTTGACAGACTCAGACAACACTAAAATGTTGAAAAAAATAATTTTTGAAAAAACGTTACTGTCTCTAAATAATAAAAAGCACACACTTTTTTACCAAATCATCAAAAAACATCCGATCTTAATGAAATTTTCACCATATGATCCTAATGCCTTGAAATGATTGCACACAAATTTTCAAATCGTTTAACCCCTTAATGCCCAAACCGGAGCAAAATGAAGTAAACACCCGGTTTAACCCACTACAGTACGATGCCACAGTCTTTGCTGTGGCTTTACCTTCCTTTAGGGTTAATTGCAGGTGTAATTAGGCCTCCCTGAAGTCCTCCTGTACTCTAAAGGCTCTGCACATGAAGCTGCATGGAGCTGTGTTGCAAATTAACTGCGCAATTGAGGCGCGAAAATGAGGCCCCCTCCTCCATCACTCCAGAGTAATGGGGCCTTTCTGAGTCAGATTAGCTGTCTTACAAAATGCCAGGCATAAAAAAAGTCCCCAAAAAGTGTTTCCAACGTCTAAAAACGCTTAATAAACATAAGATTACCCTAATAAAGTAATCGATTTAGCCCATCACAGTGTCTGCCAGTATTAAAGCCCTTAACTGAAGCCATCATTCTATACTGTGTCTCAGAAAATGGCTTACCTTCAGTCTTCTAGCACTACCAGGTCTTGTTAGAAAAAATGACTGAACATACCTTAAGCAGTATAAGCCTGCAAACTGTTCCCCCCAACTGAAGTTCTCCTGTACTCAACAGTCCTGTGTGGGAACAGCAATGGATCTTAGTTACAACATGCTAAAATCTTTTTCCTCTCAGCAGAAATCTTCATCCCTTTCTGCCTCAGAGTAAATAGTACAAACCGGCACTATTTTAAAATAAACTCTTGATTGAAGAAATAAAAACTACAAATCTAACACCACAAACTCTTTACCCTCCCGTGGAGATGCTACTTGTTACAGCGGCAAAGAGAATGACTGGGGGGGCGGAGCCTGAGGGGAGCTATATGGACAGCTTTGCTGTGTGCTCTCTTTGCCACTTCCTGTAGGGATTGAGAATATCCCACAAGTAAGGATGAATCCGTGGACTGAATACACCAAGTAAGAGAAACTAAATTTATGCTTACCTGATAAATTATTTTCTTTTACGATATGACAAGTCCACAGATTTCATCCTTACTTGTGGGATATTAACCTCCTGCTAACAGGAAGTGGCAAAGAGCACCACAGCAGAGCTGTATATATAGCCCCTCCCTTCCCCTCCAGTCATTCGGCCGAAGGTTATAGGAAGAGAAAAGGAAAGGCTAAAAGGTGCAGAGGTGACTGAAGTTTTCAAAAAATAAAATAAACCTGTCTTAAAATAACAGGGTGGGCCGTGGACTTGTCATATCGTAAAAGAAAGTAATTTATCAGGCAAGCATAAATTTAGTTTTCTTTTACAAAGATATGACGAGGCCACAGATTTCATCTTTACTTGTGGGAAACCAATACCAAAGCAATAGGACACTGATGAAAGGGAGGGACAAGACCGGAACCTAAACGGAAGGCACCACTGCTTGAAGAACCTTTCTCCCAAAGATAGCCTCAGAAGAAGCAAAAGTATCAAATTTGGAAAATTTGGAAAAAGTGTGAAGGGACGACCAGGTCGCAGCCTTACAAATCTGTTCAACAGATGCATCATTTTTAAAAGCCCATGTGGAAGCCACAGCCCTAGTAGAATGAGCCGTAATTCTTTCAGGAGGCTGCTGTCCAGCAGTCTCAAATGCCAGGCGGATGATGCTTCTCAGCCAAAAAGAAAGAGAGGTAGCCATAGCTTTCTGACCCCTACGCTTTCCAGAATAAACAATGAATAATGAAGATGATTGACGGCAATCCTTAGTTGCCTGTAAGTAAAACTTTAAGGCACGGACCATGTCCAAGTTATGTAACAGACGCTCCTTCTTAGGAGGATTAGGACACAAGGAAGGAACAACAATTTCCTGATTAATCTTATTCGAAACAACCTTAGGAAGAAAACCAGGTTTGGTACGTAAAACTACCTTATCAGAATGAAATATGAGATAAGGCAAATCACACTGTAATGCTGAAAGCTCAGAAACCCTTCGAGCAGAAGAAATAGCAACCAAAAACAGAACTTTCCAAGATAAGTTTAATATCTATGGAATGCATAGGTTCAAACGGAACCCCTTGAACTCGAAGAACTAAATTCAAACTCCAGGGAGGAGTAATAGGTCTAAATAAAGGCTAAATTCTAGATAGAGCCTGACAAAAAGACTGGTACATTTGCAAACGTTTGTGAAACAGAATTGACAAAGCAGAAATTTGTGCATTTAAGGAAATAGCTGATAACCCTTTCTCCAATCCTTCTTGGAGAAAAGACAGAATCCTAGGAATCCTAACTTTACTCCATGAGTAACCTTTGGATTCACACCAATAAAGATATTTACGCCATATTTTATAATAGATTTTTTTAGTAACAGGCTTTCTAGCCTGTATCAACGTATTGATAACTGAATCAGAGAATCCTCGCTTCGATAAAATCAAGCGTTCAATCTCCACACAGTCAGCTGCAGAGAAATTAGATTTGGATGTTGAAAAGGACCTTGAATGAGAAGGTCCTGTCTCAATGGATGTTTCCACGGTGGCAGAGAGGACATGTCCACTAGATCCGCATACCAAGTCCTATCAGGATCACTGAAGCTCTCTCCTGTTTGATTCGAGCAATAACGCGTGGGAGGAGAGGAAACGGCGGAAACACATAAGCTAGGCTGAACAACCAAGGTACTGCCAAGGCATCTATCAGTTCGGCCTGAGGATCCCTTGACCGGGATCCGTATTTTGGAAGCTTGGCATTCTGTCAGGATGCCATCAAACCCATCTGAGAATCAATGAGGCAAAAACCTCCGGGTGAAGTTCCCACTCCCCCGGATGAAAATTCTGTCGACTTAGAAAATCTGCTTCCCAGTTCTCTACTCCTGGGATGTAGATCGCTGACTGATTATCTCGGATACCTCTATCATCGCTAAGGAACTCCTTGTTAACCCCTGATGATTGACATATGCCACAGTCGTGATGTTGTCCGACTGGAATTTGATGGATTTGGCCGAAGCCAACTGAGGCCACGCCTGAAGCTCATTGAATATTGCTCTCAGTTCCAGAATATTGATTGGAAGAAGAGACTCCACTTGAGTCCAAACACCCTGAGCCTTCAGGGAGTTCCAAACTGCACCCCAGCCCAGAAGGCTGGCATCTGTTGTCACTATCACCCACGAGGGTCTGCGGAAACAAGTCCCTTGGGACAGATGATCCAGCGACAACCACCAAAGAAGAGAGTTTCTGGTCTCTTGATCCAGATTTATCTGAGGAGATAAATCCGCATAATCCCCATTCCACTGTCCGAGCATGCACAGTTGCAGTGGTCTGAGATGAAAGCGAGCAAATGGAACAATGTCCATTGCCGCTACCATTAATCCAATTACTTCCATACACTGAGCCACTGATGGCCGAGGAATGGACTGAAGCGCTCGGCAAGCATTTAGAATCTTTGATTTTCTGACCTCCGTCAGAAATATTTTCATGGCTACCGAGTCTATAAGAGTTCCCAAGAAAGGAACCCTTGTCTGTGGGACAAGTGAACTCTTCTCTATGTTCCCTTCCAGCTGTGAGTTCTCAGAAAAGACAACTCTGTGTCCGTGTGAGACCGATAGATAAAAATGCCCTCTGCCTACCTGCCCCCAGGGTACTTCGAAACAAGTTTCCAACCCTTCAGACCAGCTACACAGTCCAGGAGCCTTCCAAGTTACAGCTTAGCTTGAAGGAAGTGCGTATATGAGGGCGCAAAAATAAGCTCCGCCCCTTAAGGTCAAAGTCAGAGAAGGCCTAAACAAAAACACATGGAAATGCGGTTTTGCACCAGAGTAAAAGTATACACAGAATGCAACCCTCAAATATAAAACAAACAAAGTTTTAAATGCCAAAAATAAAAAATCGTTTTTTAAATCGTCTCCCATGTCACATAATGCCCAAATATCAACTAAAGAAAAATATAATATAGGGATTCTAGTAATACCCCTCTTATAAAATAGGATTTACTGTTTACCCCATTACCATACAGGGAAATAATGCCAGCCAATTCTGATACACCAAGTCTCCTCATAAAAAAGGCTGCACATACCTTAATGCTGCTTGTAGCATGAAACCGGCCTCCACACTGAAGATGTCTCATGGTTACCTTCAGAAGTCTTGTGGGAACCAGCGTGGATCTTAGTTACAACTTGTAAGATCATCAATCTCGGGGCAGAAATCTTCTTCCATATCCCCCTGAGGAAAATAGTACGCACCGGTACCATTTAAAATAAAAAACTTCTTGATTGAAGAAACTAAAACTAACACCTCACTTACCATGTCTTCCTAGTATAACACAGGCAAAGAGAATGACTGGAGGTGGAGGGGAAGGGAGGGGCTAAATATACAGCTCTGCTGTGGTGCTCTTTGCCACTTCCTGTTAGCAGGAGGTTACTATCCCACAAGTAAGGATGAAATCCGTGGACTCTTCATATCTTTGTAAAAACTGAATTTTTGCTTACCTGATAAATTACTTTCTCTTGCGGTGTATCCAGTCCACGGATTCATCCTTTACTTGTGGGATATTCTCATTCCCTACAGGAAGTAGCAAAGAGAGCACAAAGCAAAGCTGTCCATATAGCTCCCCCTCTAGCTCCACCCCCCAGTCATTCAACCAAAGGTTAGGAAGAAAAAGGAAAAACCATAGGGTGCAGTGGTGACGGTAGTTTAAACCAAAAATTTTTTTACCTGACTTAAATGCCAGGACGGGCCGTGGACTGGATACACCTCAAGAGAAAGTAATTTATCAGGTAAGCATAAATTCTGTTTCCTCTTGCAAGGTGTATCCAGTCCACGGATTCATCCTTTACTTGTGGGATACCAATACCAAAGCTTTAGGACACGGATGAAGGGAGGGAACAAGACAGGTACCTTAAACGGAAGGCACCACTGCTTGCAAAACCTCTCTCCCAAAAATAGCCTCCGAAGAAGCAAAAGTATCGAATTTGTAAAATTTGGCAAAAGTATGCAGTGAAGACCAAGTCGCTGCCTTACAAATCTGTTCAACAGAAGCCTCATTTTTGAAAGCCCATGTGGAAGCCACTGCTCTGGTAGAATGAGCAGTAATTCTTTCAGGAGGCTGCTGGCCAGCAGACTAATAGGCCAAACGGATGATGCTTTTCAGCCAAAAGGAAAGAGGTAGCAGTCGCTTTCTGACCTCTCCTCTTACCAGAATAGATAACAAACAAGGAAGATGTTTGTCTGAAATACTTAGTTGCTTGTAAATAGAACTTTAAAGCACGAACTACATCAAGATTGTGTAATAGACGTTCCTTCTTCGAAGATGGATTAGGACACAGAGAAAGAACAACTATTTCCTGGTTAATATTCTTGTTAGAAACAACTTAAGGAAGAAAACCAGGCTTGGTACGCAAAACTTCCTTATCTGCGTGAAACACCAGGTAAGGTGAATCACACTGTAAGGCAGATAATTCTGAAACTCTTCGAGCAGAAGAGATAGCTATCAAAAACAAAACTTTCCAAGATAACAACTTAATGTCTATGGAATGTAAAGGTTCAAACGGAACCCCTTGAAGAACTGAAAGAACTAGATTCAAACTCCATGGAGGAGCCACAGGTTTATAGACGGGCTTGATTCTGACTAAAGCCTGAGCAAACGCTTTAACGTCTGGTACCTCTGCCAGACGCTTGTGTAACAGGATAGACAAAGCAGATATTTGTCCTTTTAAGGAACTAGCTGACAATCCTTTCTCCAGTCCTTCTTGGAGAAAGATGAGTAACCCTTGGATTCACACAAAGTTATTTCCGCCATATCTTATGGTAGATTTTCCTGGTGACAGGCTTTCTAGCCTGAATCAGAGTATCTATAACTGACTCAGAGAACCCACGCTTTGATAGAATTAAGCGTTCAATCTCCAAGCAGTCAGACGTAGAGAAACTAAATTTGGATGCTTGAACGGACCCTGTATTAGAAGATCTTGCCTCATTGGCAGTGTCCATGGTGGGACAGATGACATGTCCACTAGGTCTGCATACCAAGTCCTGCGTGGCCACGAAGGCGCTATCAGAATCACCGAAGCCTTCTCCTGCTTGATTCTGGCAATCAGACGCGGGAGGAGAGGAAACGGTGGAAAAACATAAGCCAGATTGAAGGACCAAGGCGCTGCTAGAGCATCTATCAATACCGCCTTGGGATCCCGGGACCTGGACCCGTAGAGAGGAAGTTTGGTGTTCTGACGGGACGCCATCAGATCCAACTATGGGGTGCCCCATAGCTGAGTCAGCTGGGCAAATACCTCCGGGTGGAGTTCCCACTCCCCCGGGTGAAAAGTCTGACTTAGAAAATCCGCCTCCCAGTTGTCTACTCCTGGGATGTGAATTGCTGAGAGATGGCAGGAGTGATCCTCCGCCCACCTGATTATTTTGGTTACTTCCGTCATCGCTAGGGAACTCTTTGTTCCCCCCCCTGATGATTGACGTAAACTACAGTCGTGATGTTGTCCGACTGAAATCTGATGAATTTGGCCGCCGCTAGTTGAGGCCATGCCTGAAGAGCGTTGAATATCGCCCTCAGTTCCAGAATGTTTATCGGGAGAGGAGTTTCTTCCCGAGACCATAAGCCCTGAGCTTTCAGGGATTCTTAGACCGCACCCCAGCCTAACAGACTGGCGTCGGTCGTTACGATGATCCACTCTGGCCTGCGGAAACATATTCCTTGAGACAGGTGATCCTGAGACAACCACCAGAGAAGAGAATCTCTGGTCTCCTTGTCCAACTGAATTTGAGGAGACAAATCTGCATAATCCCCATTCCACTGTTTGAGCATGCATAGTTGCAGTGGTCTGAGGTGTATCCGAGCAAAAGGGACTATGTCCATTGCCGCAACCATTAGTCCGATTGTCTCCATGCACTGAGCCACAGATGGCAGAGGAATGGAATAAAGAGCTCGGCAAGTAGTTAAGAGTTTTAGCTTTCTGACCTCCGTCAGAAATATTTTCATTTCTACCGAGTCTATCAGGGTTCCTAGGAATGGAACTCTTGTGAGGGGGGAGAGAGAACTCTTTTTGATGTTCACCTTCCACCCGTGAGACCTCAGAAAGGCCAATACAATCTCCGTGTGAGACTTGGTTCTTTGGAAAGTTGACGCCTGAATTAAGATGTCGTCTAGGTAAGGCGCCACTGCTATGCCCCACGGTCTTAGAACCGCCAGGAGGGACCCTAGCACCTTTGTGAAAATTCTGGGAGCAGTGGCCAACCCGAAAGGAAGAGCCACAAACTGAAAATGCTTGTCCAGAAAGGCGAACCTGAGAAACTGGTGATGATCTTTGCGGATAGGAATGTGCAGATACGCATCCTTTAGATCCACGGTAGTCATATTGACCCTCCTGGATCATTTGTAAGATTGTCCGAATGGTCTGCATCTTGAATGATGGGACTCTGAGGAATTTGTTTAGAATTTTGAGATCCATTATTGGTCTGAAATGTCCTTTTTTGGGAACCACAAACAGGTTTGAGTAAAACCCCATTCCTTGTTCTGCAATTGGAACTGGGTGGATCGCTCCCATTGTATGTAGATCTTCTACACAGCGTAAAAACGCCTCTTTCTTTGTCTGATCTGTAGACAGACGAGAAATGAGGAACCTTCCCCTTGGAGGAGAGTCCTTGAATTCTAGAAGGTATCCCTGGGCTACAATCTCTAATGCCCAAGGATCGTGTACATCTCTTGCCCAGGCCTGAGCGAAGAGAGAGAGTCTGCCCCCTACTAGATCCGGTCCCGGATTGGGGGCTACCCCTTCATGCTGTCTTGGTGGCAGCTGCAGGCTTTTTGGCCTGTTTACCCTTATTCCAGCCCTGGTAAGGTTTCCAGTTTGCCTTGGGCTGTGAAGCGTTACCCTCTTGCTTTGCAGCCGTAGAGGATGAAGCGGGGCTGTTCCTGAAATTGCAAAAGGAACGAAAATTAGCTTTGTTCTTTGTTTTAAAGGCTTTCTCCTGAGGGAGAGCATGGCCTTTTCCCCCGGTGATATCTGAAATAATCTCTTTCAATTCAGGCCCGAATAGGGTCTTCCCTTTGAAAGGAATGTTCAAAAGCTTGGATTTAGACGACACATCGGCCGGCCAGGACTTTAGCAATAGCAGCCTGCGCGCCAAAATGGCGAAACCTGAATTTTTTGCCGCTAACTTAGCTATTTGGAAAGCGGCGTCAGTGATAAAAGAATTAGCTAGCTTTAGAGCCTTAATTCTATCCATAATTTCCTCATATGAGGTCTCCGTCTGGAGCGAGTCTTCCAGCACCTCAAACCAGAAAGCTGCTGCAGTAGTTACAGGAATAATGCAGGCAATAGGTTGGAGAAGAAAACCTTGTTGAACAAAAATTTTCTTAAGTAAACCATCTAATTTTGGTTGGTATGGTTGTGCATTTAGCTAGTGTAGAAACAGCCCCCTCCCCTTAGGGACCATCTGCCACGAGTCCCGCATGGGGTCAGATATGGGGAACATTTTCTTAAAAACAGGAGGGGGGAACCTGGCCTATCCCACTCCCTAGTAACGATATCCGCAATCCTCTTAGGGACCGGAAACGTATCCGTGTAAACAGGGACCTCTAGGTACTTGTCCATTTTACACAATTTCTCTGGGATCACCAAAGGGTCACAGTCATCCAGAGTAGCTAATACCTCCCTAAGTAAAACACGGAGGTGTTCTAGTTTAAATTTAAAAGCCAATGTATCTGAATCTGTCTGGGGAGGAACCCTTCCTGAATCAGAGACTTCTCCCTCAGACATCAAATCCCTCACTCCCACTTCAGAGCGTTGTGAGGGTATATCGGATACGGCTACCAAAGCGTCAGAATGCTCATAATCTGTTCTTAAAACTGAGCTATCACGCTTTGCAGGTAACACGGGCAGTTGAGATAAGAAGGCTGTAAGAGAATTATCCATAACTGCCGCTAAGTCTTGTAATGTAAAAGGGTTAGACGCACTAGGAGGTACTAGGCGTCGCTTGCGCGGGCGTAACTGGTTGTGACACTTGGGGAGAGGCAGACGGGCTACCCTCGTTACCTTCAGTCTGAAAATCATCTTGGGCCACATTCTTAAGTGCAACAATATGATCTTTAAAGTGAATAGACATATCAGTACAAGGGGGACACATTCTGAGAGGGGGTTCCACCATGGCTTCTAAACACATTGAACAAGGATTTCCCTTAGTGTCAGAAATGTTTAACAGACTAGTAAAGTACACAAACAGGCTTGGAATCACTTTAATCAAATAAAAAACACAATTTGAAAAAAAGTTACTGTGCCTTTAAGAAATAAAAAGAGCACACAATTTTACAAAAAGGTGAAAAATGCAGCAATCTTTCTGAAATTTTCACAATATGTAGCTAAAGCCTTAATAACATTGCACCCCAAGTTTCAAAACGATTAACCCCTTAATGCCCAAACCGGAGCAGCCTAAAGCCAACACCTGGTTAAATCACTACAGCACCTTGCCACAGCCTTGCTGTGGCCCTACCTTCCCTTAGGGATCAGATTTGGGTGAATATAGCTTCTTTTAGGCCCTCAAACATCAGCAGGACCCTCCATGTGAAACAGCATGAATTTATCAGTAATTCTAAGTGCGCATCTGAGGCGTGAAATTAGGCCCCTCCCACTCTACTCCAGAGCTGTGAGGCCTAGTAAATCACCCCTCAGTGATTAAAAAACAGCCATGTGGTAATAAGCCCAGAAAAAAAACCAAAAGGGCTTTCAAAGTGTCTTGCAAAACGATTTTTCCTTAGCCAAACAATCGATTGCCCTGAATAAGTGTCAACCAGTATATTAGCCCTATTATGTAAGCATTCATTTCCTTACTAAGTCTGTGAACATAGCTTACCCTCCCCTCATGGGGATATTGTCAGTCTCTTCTAGCATTATCTCAGTTTTGTCTAGAAATAAATGACTGAACATACCTTATTGCAGATCACCCTGCAAACTGTTCCCCCCAACTGAAGTTTTCTGGTACTCCTCAGTCCTGTGTGGGAACAGCAGTGGATTTTAGTTACACCATGCTAACATAATTTTCCTCTCAGCAGAAATCTTCATCACTTTTCTGCTAGAGAGTAAATAGTACAAACCGGTACCATTTAAAATAAACTTTTGATTGAAGATAATAAAACTACAATTCTAACACCACATTCACTTTACACTCCCGAGAGAGACCCTAGTGCTTAGAGCCAGCAAAGAGAATGACTGGGGGGTGGAGCTAGAGGGGGAGCTATATGGACAGCTTTGCTGTGTGCTCTCTTTGCTACTTCCTGTAGGGAATGAGAATATCCCACAAGTAAAGGATAAATCCGTGGACTGGATACACCTTGCAAGAGAAAGAAACATAATTTATGCAAGAACTTAGCAGATAAATTAATTTCTTTCATATTGGCAAGAGTCCATGAGCTAGTGACGTATGGGATATACAATCCTACCAGGAGGGGCAAAGTTTCCCAAACCTCAAAATGCCTATAAATACACCCCCACCACACCCACAATTCAGTTTAACGAATAGCCAAGTAGTGGGGTGATAAAGAAAGGAGTAAAAAGCATCAACAAAGGAATTTGGAAATAATTGTGCTTTATACAAAAAAATCATAACCACCATAAAAAGGGTGGGCCTCATGGACTCTTGAATTTAGTAAATGTATGCAAAGAAGATCAAGTTACTGCTTTGCAAATCTGATCAACTGAAGCTTCATTCTTAAAAGCCCATGAAGTGGAGACTGATCTAGTAGAATGAGCTGTAATTCTCTGAGGCGAGGCTTGACCCGACTCTAAATAAGCTTGATGAATCAAAAGCTTTAAAGGGACAGTATAGTCAAAATTAAACTTTAATGATTCAGATAGAGGATGACATTTTAAGCAATTTTCTAATTTACTCCTATTATCAATTTTTATTTGTTCTCTTGATATCTTTATTTTAAAAAGCTGGAATGTAAGCTTAGAAGCCAGCCCATTTTTGGTTCAGCATCTGGATAGCGCTTGCTGATTAGTGCCTAAAGGTAGACATCCAATCAGCAAGCGCTATCCAGGTGCTGAACCTAAAATGGGCTGGCTCCAAGACTTACTTTCCAGCTTTTTAAAATAAAGATACCAAGAGAAAAAAGAAAAATTGATAATAGCAGCAAATTAGAAAGTTGCTTAAAAACATAATTTATGTAAGAACTTACCTGATAAATTCATTAGCTAGTGACGTATGAGATGTACAATCCTACCAGGAGGGGCAAAGTTTCCCAAACCTCAAAATGCCTATAAATACACCCCTCACCACACCCACAATTCAGTTTAACGAATAGCCAAGTAGTGGGGTGATAAAGAAAGGAGTAAAAAGCATCAACAAAGGAATTTTGTTGATATAGTGCTGAGCTTGTTATTTACACCTTGCCCCTAGATTGATGGGAGTTATTTAAATTGATGTGCACTATTATCTGTTTGCACAATTATTAGCGTATTGCTTGCTATTGCTGATTAAATGTACTGTATAAATAAATGTGTAAGGCTTTGTCCTGTTATTGATATACAGTCCTTAGCACTTTTTTTTATTATTTTTTTAATAAATTGTGATAATATGTACCAGATTCAACCTTTAAAAGTATATATTCGTTATTTTTAGAGCGGACTAGATATTTCCCCTAACCTTATAGCTGGTTATTTACCATTGCATATAGATATTCAAGATATTTTTAGGTTAGAATGAAGTCAAGGGTTACTTTATTGAGAGGCCCCTTGCCAAGGTAGAAAACACTTAGCATTGGTGAAGAGCTAACAAAGATAAATATCCCACTTTGGTGAAATTGGCCAAAACCCTACATATACACCTCAATAGCCTTTTCTCTGCTGCAGGAAATATAGCTGCAAACAAAGAACCAGCCTTAGCCAGAAGCATGTGGACATGTTGAGATTTTTGCATTTCAATGCAAAGTGTCTGAACGTGTGAATAACAGAATGTTATTAACAGTGATAGTCTAACTCTCTC
This sequence comes from Bombina bombina, assembly GCF_027579735.1. Taxonomy (NCBI): domain Eukaryota; kingdom Metazoa; phylum Chordata; class Amphibia; order Anura; family Bombinatoridae; genus Bombina; species Bombina bombina. The sequence continues at coordinate 483,046,167 of NC_069500.1, forward strand.
TAGTTCTACCTCTTTTCAAACAGTTTGTGTTTTTGTTTAATTATAAAACTGTGCTCTGCTGCTTAAAAATTGAATTAACGGTTGTGTTAATGTAAAGTTTTAGTCTGAAGTTTATATTTGTAACATTATGTGGATTTTATTTAAAACAAAGAAAACTATTATTGATTCTCTTTTTATCAGATTAGTCGATTAATCGAAAAAATAATCGGCCGATTAATCGATTATGAAAATCATTAGTTGCAGCCCTACTTTCATGTAATTGGCAAGATTCCATGAGCTAGTGGCGTATGGGATAGCAATATCCAAGATGTGGACCTCCACGCAAGAGTCACTAGAGAGGGAGGGAAAAAAATAAAAACAGCCATTTTCTGCTGAAAAAGTTAATCCACAACCCAAAATATAAATTTATTCTCATAAATTAAAGGAAAAAACTTAAATCAAAAGCAGAAGAATCAAACTGAAACAGCTGCCTGAAGAACCTTTCTACCAAAAACTGCTTCCGAAGAGGCAAATACATCAAAATGGTAGAATTTAGTAAATGTATGCAAAGAAGACCAAGTTGATGCTTTGCAAATCTGATCAACTGAAGCTTCATTCTTAAAAGCCCACAAAGTAGAGACTGATCTAGTAGAATGAGCTGTAATTCTCTGAGGCGGGGCTTGACCCGACGCCAAATAACCTAGATGAATCAAAAACTTTAAACACGAAGCCAAGGAAACAGCAGAAGCCTTCTGACCTTTCCCAGAACCAGAAAATATCACAAATAGACTAGACGTCTTCCTGAAATCTTGAGTAGCTTCAACATAATATTTCAAAGCTCTTACCACATCCAAAGAATGTAAGGATCTCTCCAAAGAATTCTTAGGATTTGGACACAAGGAAGGGACAATAATCTCTCTATTAATGTTGTTAGAATTCACAACCTTAGGTAAGAATTTAAATGAAGTCCGCAAAACCGCCTTATCCTGATGAAAAATCAGAAAAGGAGATTCACAAGAGAGCGGATAATTCCGAAAATCTTATAGCAGAAGAGATGGCCAAAAGGAACAACACTTTCCAAGAAAGTAGTTTAATGTCCAAAGAATGCATAGGCTCAAACGGAGGAGCTAAATTAAGACTCCAAGGAGGAGAGATTGATTTAATGACAGGCTTGATACGAACCAAAGCCTGTACAAAACAATGAATATCAGGAAGTTTAGCAATCTTTCTATGAAATAAAACAAAAAGAGCAGAGATTTGTCCTTTCAAGGAACTTGCAGACAACCCTTTATCCAAACCATCCTGAAGAAACTGTAAAATTCTAAGAATTCTAAAAGAATGCCAAGAGAATTTATGAGAAGAACACCATGAAATGTAAGTCTTCCAAACTCGATAATAAATCTTTCTAGAAACAGATTTACGAGCCTGCAACATAGTATTAATCACTGAGTCAGAGAACCCTCTATGACTAAGTGTTCAATCTCCATACCTTTAAATATAATGATTTGAGATCCTGATGGAAAAACCTTGAGGTAGAAGGTCTGACCTTAGTGGAAGCGGCCAAGGTTGGCAACTGGACATCCGAACAAGATCCGCATACCAAAACCTGTGAGGCCATGCTGGAGCTACCAGCAGCACAAACGATTGCTCCATGATGATTTTGGAGATCACTCTTGGAAGAAAAACTAGAGGCGGGAAAATATAAGCAGGTAAAGATATGCATCCTGTAAGTCTATTGTGGAAATATAAACAAAAGGCAGAATAGTCCTTATAGTCACCATTTTGAAAGTTGGTACTCTTACTTAACTATTAAAAATTTTCAGATCCAGAACTGGTCTGAATGAATTTTCTCTTTTTGGGACAATGAATAGATTTGAATAAAACCCCAAACCCTGTTCCTGAAATGGAACTGGCATGATTACCCCTGAAAACTGCAGGTCTGAAACACACTTCAGGAAAGCCTGAGCCTTTACTGGATTTGCTGCGATGTGTGAGAGAAAATATCTCCTCACAGGAGGTTTTACTCTGAATCCTATTCAGTACCCCTGAGAGACAATACTCATTGGGGGAAGGATTAGGTTTCTGTTCCTTATTTTGTAGAAAGGAACGAAAACAGTTAGAAGCTTTAGATTTACCCTTAGGTCTTTTATCCTGAGGCAAAAAAACTCCCCCCAGTGAGAGTTGAAATAATCGAATCCAACTGAGAACCAAATAACTTATTACCTTGGAAAGAAAGAGATAGCAATCTGGACTTAGAAGTCATATCAGCATTCCAAGATTTAAGCCACAAAGCTCTTCTAGCTAAAATAGCTACAGACATGGATTTAACATCAATTTTGATGATATCAAAAATGGCATCACAAATAAAATAATTAGCATGTTGAAGCAAGCGAAAAATGTTAGACAAATCAGAATCCAATTCTTGTTGCGCTAAATTTTCCAACCAAAAAAGTTGATGCAGCTGCAACATCAGCCAAAGAAATTGCAGGCCTGAGAAGATGACCAGAATATAAATAGGCTTTCCTTAGATAAGATTCTAGTTTCCAATCTAAAGGATCTTGGACTATCTTCCATAGGAATAGTAGTACGTTTAGCAAGAGTAGAGATAGCCCCATCAACTTTGGGGATCTTTTCCCAAAACTCCAATGTAACTATGTAACTGCTGGCAAAGGATACAATTTTTTAAACCTTGAAGAAGGAATAAAAGTACCACCAGGCCTATTCCATTCCTTAGAAATCATATCAGAAATAGCATTAGGAACTGGAAAAACCTCTGGAGTAACCACAGGAGGTTTACAAACATAATTTAAACGTTTACTAATTTTAATATCATGAGGACTAGTTTCCGCAATATCCAATGTAATCAACACTTCTTTTAACAAAGAGCGAATATACTCCATTTTAAATAAATAAGTAGATTTGTCAGTGTCAATATCTGAGGAAGGATCTTCTGAATCAGATAGAACCTCATCAGAGGAGGATAATTCAGTATGTTGTCGGTCATTTGAAATTTCATCAACTTTATGAGAAGTTTTAAAAGACCTTTTACGTTTATTGGAAGGCGGGATGGCAGACAAAGCCTTCTGAATAGAATCAGCAATATCTGTACATTAGATGTTGAAGGAACAGCAACAGGCAATGTACTATTACTGATGGGACACATTATTTGCATGTAAAAGTTTATCATGACAACTATTACAAACCACAGCTGGAGAAATAATCTCCACAAGTTTACAACAAATGAACTTCGCTTTGGTAGAACTGTTATCATCCAGCAGGGTTCCAACAGAGATTTCTGAGACAGGATCAGATTGAGACATTTTGCAAAATGTAAGAGAAAAAACGTATAAAGAAAAATTATCAATTTCCTTATATGGCAGTTAAAGGAATGGGGGAATGCAAACAGCATGAAATTATTTGGCGCCAAGTAACATAACTGAAAATTTTTGGGGGCTAACAACATCCAGAAATGATACTTTCGCACCAAAAAATTCTCGCGCCAAGAATGACGCAATAAACTTTGGCATTTTGCACCCTCGTGGGCCTAATTTTGCCCGTGAAATTGAAAGAAAAAAACAGTCAATTTGAAAAAAGACTAAACCCCAGGTAAGAAAAATATTACCTAAATATGTTTTTCCCCAAATATGAAACTGACAGTTTGCAAAAGGAAATACATAAACCTGACTCATGGCAAATATAAGTACAATACATATATTTAGAACTTTATATTAATTCATAAAGTGCCAAACCATAGCTGAGGGTGTCTTAAGTAATAAAAACATACTTACCGAAAAGACACCCATCCACAAATAGCAGATAGCCAAACCAGTACTGAAACGGTTATCAGTAGAGGTAATGGAATATGAGAGTATATCGTCGATCTGAAAAGGGAGGTAGGAGATTAATCTCTACGACCGATAACAGAGAACCTATGAGATAGATCTCCCGTTAGGAAAACCATTGCATTCAATAGGTGATACTCCATTCACATCCCTCTGACATTCAGAGGAGGAATCAGGCTTCAAAATGCTGAGAAGCACATATCAACGTACAAATCTTAGCACAAACTTACTTTACCACCTCCATAGGAGGCAAAGTTTGTAAAACTGAATTGTGGGTGTGGTGAAGGGTGTATTTATAGGCATTTTGAGGTTTGTGAAACTTTACCCCTCCTGGTAGGATTGTATATCCCATACGTCACTAGCTCATGGACTCTTGCCAATTACATGAAAGAAAACAATTTTGAAGGAACAGGCCTCTGTTCCAGGAATATAAACAATATGACAAAGGTCTTAGGCTTTCAAACAATAAAAGATTTTACCACCAAAGAACAGTGGAATCACTTTAAATATAAACACTTCACTAGGGGTAATGTGTGTAGATGGCAGCGCTATTTATTACATAACTAAATAGCTTAGCACCCTCTAATGGTTACTGGAACTAGGAGTGTAAGACAAAACATGAAAAAAAAGAGGAATTTCAAGAAAGTGTCTACAAGAGCACGGGCTTAATAATGGCTTCTCTAACGCTTCTCATAAGTCTAGAAAAAACCCAGCTCCTTAGAAGAAAAGCCTCCGTTTCTCTACAGAAGCATCATTCTGATCGGTCAGAAGAGAAAAGGGGGCGTGGACAAAGCTGGCTCAGAGAGAGACGTAAATAGTGCTTCCCCGCCATGTATAGATGAAGAGGCGGCGGGAACCAAGGCACAACACAGAAATGAGGCGCGCATGTAAATTTAGCTGTGCTCTGCATTCTATCAGCCCAACCTGTTAGAGCAAAACATCTGCGCCCCAATCTTTGTCTGACAGCACCCCTCTAATAGGTATACAATCGTGCTGCTCTACTGCAATAAAAAACAAAACGGAGCGCACTTAAAACTATCAGAAACCTCTAAATGGAGCAAATTACCGTTACCCTTCAAGGAATAAAGAAAACAACGTACACCTCATCCAAGTGACCATAACATCCACAAAGAATAACATGTATAAAAAGAGGGATCAAATAACCCTAAAGATCCTTCACATCAGCCATAACATATTCAGGGAATACTTCACCCATAAAGTATTAACCCCTAGTTTCTATTAGTCACACTGAGTGCCTGGGTCCTGCCAAGAATATCCTACCCCCGAATATATATCTCCCAGATATAATGCAGCATAAAATTTTCAAAAGCGCATGTCCCCCATAACAGAGAAGACCCAGCACTTACCCGCATCAAGCCGCCCGGCAGGACGACGGCTTATACAGTGTGAGAGGATGCCGCTCCTCACATAGACCTGTAGCAAAAAGAGAGAACAGAATAAACCTACTCTGGCTTTCTTTACTAGGGCAGCAAACATGTTAGGAATTACAAGTTCCTAACTGCTTTAAAGCCACCACTGCCCTACTAAAGAGACCAACGTGGAGTACAGCTAGACCCAATCTTGAGAGGAAAGATCAGAGCAAGCCTGCTCTGGCTTTCAAAATAAATTGTGATTGAAGTGAAATAAATCTTCTTCAGGCACCAAAACTCCACCACCTCCTTGCACTGAAGGCAAAGAGAATGAATGGGGATTGTGGGTAGGAAAGTGATACTTAACAGCTTTGCTGTGGTGCACTTTGCCTCTTCCTGCTGACCAGGAGTGATATTCCCAATAATAACTGATGATTCCGTGGACTCACCGTTTCTTTAGAAACATAATTTATGCTTGCCTGATAATTTATTTCATGATGGTGAGAGTCTACCAGCCATCACATGTGGGATTAAAGCCCAGTCATATAGCCGGCAAAAAAAAACACACACAACAGAGCTTTAATCCCTCCGACTTTCCCATGATTCTATAGTCACACACATGAGTAAGAGAAAGAAGAAAGCAGGGTAAAAAGTGTAAACTAGTATGGAAAACTTATGGAAAAACAAGGGAGGGTATCATGGACTCTCAACAAGAAAAAAATTAAATTTATCGAGTAAGCATAAATTTGGTTTTCTTTCATAAGATGGTGAGAGTCCATGAGCCATTACATATGGGATCCTACAGCCAAGATGTGTAGTCATCAACATGAACTACAATGAAATAGAGTGGGGAAAAATAGTTAAAGAGACAGTCTAGTCAAAATGAAACAAATAATTTTAATAAGGCATGGAATTTTCAACAACGTTCCAATTTACTTTTATCATAAAATTTGCTATGTTCTCTTAGCATATGAGCCTTCCTAGGTTTAGATTTCAAAGAAGAATACCAATTTCTAAACACTTAAAGGCCGCCTCTTATCTCCGTTATATCGCAGCTATACAGTGCTAGTTCATGTGTGCCATATAAATAACATTATGTTCACTCCTGTGAAGTTACTTAGGCGTGAGCACTGATTGGTTAAAATGGAAGTCTGTCAAAAGAACAAATAAGGGGGCAATCTGCAGAGGCTTAGATACAAGGTAATCAGAGGTAAAAAGTATATTAAAGGGACATGAAACTATTTTATTTCATTCACGATTCAGATAGAGCATCTAATTTGAAATCACTTTACAATTTACTTCTATCATCTAATTTGATTTGCTCTCTTGGTATCCTTTGCTAAAAAGCACACCTAGGTTCCCTCATTGCTAGGAAACTTCTTGTCCCCCCTGGTGGTTTATGTACGCCACCGAGGTGATGTTGTCCGATTGGAATCTGATGAATTGGGACGACCCTAGAAAAGGCCAAGCCTTCAGAGCGTTTAATATCGCTCTAAGTTCCAGAATATTTATAGGTAGACTCGATGCCTCTCGAGTCCATCTGCCTTGTGCCTTTCGGGCACCCAAACGGCTCTCCATCCTGATAGACTCGCATCTGTGGTTACAATCTTCCAGGATGGTCTCAGAAAGGATGTCTCCTGAGACAGCTGCCCCAGTTGGGTCCACCAAGATAGAGACTCCCTCACCGGTATGCCCAAAGATCTGTTGGGACAAATCTGAATGACCGCCGTTCCATTGTCTCAACATGCACAGCTTTAGAGGTCTGAGATGGAACCTGGCAAATGGAATGACATCTATGCTGGATACCATGAGCCCAATTACCTCCATACACCTGGCCACAGATGTCCTGGAGGATGTCTGCAGGGCTAGAGAGTTGGACGCAAACTTGCAACATCTCTGGTCTGTCAGAAATATCTTCATCACAGAAGAATCTAGTATTGTACCAGGAACTCCACCCTGTTGCTGGGGACCAATGAACTCTTTCCTTCGTTTATCTTCCACCCGTGAAATCGGAGTAGAAGGTGGAGAGTTCTCAAATGATCCTCAGCCAGGCTGTAGGATGGAGCCTGGACCAGGATATTGTCCAGATGCGGAGCCACTGTAATCCCTCTGGCTCTGGCTACTGCGAGAAAAGCTCCTAGAATCTTTGTAAAGGCTCTTGGGGCCGTCGTCAGACCAAACGAAAGGTCCAGGAAGGTGAACCTTAGAAATTGGACGTGATCCTTGTGAATTGAAACATAAAGGTAAGCATACTTCAGGTCTATAGTCATGAATTGCCCCTCTTGAACCAAAGGCAAAATTGACCTGATCGTCTCCATCTTGAATGATGGGACTGACAAAAACTTGTTTAGGGCCTTCAGGTCCAGAATTGGACGAAACGTGCCCTCCTCCTTTGGGACCACGAAAAGGTTTGAATACCCCCCCAGACCTCTTTCTGCTGGAGGAACTGGGACGATTACCACCAGACATGAGAGATCCCTCACACACCCCAGGAAGGCGTCTTTCTTTTCTTGTCTTGAAGAGATGTTTGAAAGGAGGAACCTTCCCTTGGGTGGATATGATTTGAAACCTATCCTGTACCCCTGGCCAACAACTTCCAGGACCCAAGGGTCTGTAACGTCTCCCCTCCAGGCCCCTGCAAAGAGAGATAGTCTGCCCCTACCTGGTCCAAGGGTCGCCCCTTCATGCCCATTCTGACTAGGCGGGCTTCTTATTTTGCTTGGACTTGTTCCAAAAGTTTGCTGGCTTCCAAGATCCCTTGGATTGCTAATATTTTGCGGAAGGCTGCTGGCTCTGTACTAAAGGGACGAAAAGTAGATCCCTTAGGTTTGGCTTTCTTATCCTGAGGTAAGAAGGCATCCTTGCCGCCCGTGACTGTAGATATGATGGAATCCAGGCCCGGGCCAAACAAAACCTTCCCCTTGAATGGGAGGGAAAGCAAGCAATACTTAGACATGTCAGCAGACTACAATTTTAGCCGCAGAGCCCTGCAAGCTAAAACAGAAAACCCTGACATCTGAGCATTCAGGTGAATAATCTGCATGTTGGCATCACAGATGAACGAATGTGCTACCCTTAAGGCTTTGATTCGATCCAAAATCTTGAGGGGGGTCTTCACCTAGACCAATAGGTAGCCGCACCAGCCACAGCAGCGACTGCCGCCGCCGTTTGGAACATCTTCCGCAACATGGACTCATCTTTTTTTCCATGGGTTCCTTAAAAGTGGAGCTATCCTCAAGCAGAATGGTCATTCTCTTAGCAAGGGTGGGGATAGCACCATCCACCTTAGGGACACAGTTCCCCACAGTTCAAGCTGCGAGTCCGGAATGGGGAAAAGCTTCTTAAAAGAAGACTGGGGAGGAAAGGGCGAACCCAGTTTCTCCCATTCATTTTTAATAATGTTCGCCATTTTTAAGGAACCGGGAAGGCCTGGGGCACTACCCTGTCCTCGAAAAACCCTATCCAGTTTAGGGTTCGAAAGTTCCTCCGGTAGTTTCGGTTCTGGAACCTCCAGAGTAGCAAGCACTTCCTTCAGCAGGAAACGTAAATACTCCATCTTAAGGAGACAGTCAACACCAGAAATTTTTGTTGTTTTAAAAGATAGATAATCCCTTAACTACCAATTCCACAGTTTTGCATAACCTACACAGTTATAATACACGTTTTACCTCTGTAATTACCTTGTATCTAAGCCTCAGCTGACTGCCCCCTTATTTCAGTTCTTTTGACAGACTTGCATTTTAGCCAATCAGAGCTGTCTCCATGGTAAATTCATGTGCATGAGCTCAATGTTATCTATATGAAACACCTGAACTAATGCCCTCTAGAGGCGGCTTAAAAGGTCTAAGAAATTAGCATATGAACTTCCTAGGTTTAGCTTTCAACTAAGAATACCAAGAGAACAAATCAAAATTGGTGATAAAAGTAAATTGGAAAGTTGTTTAAAATTACATGCCCTATTTGAAACAAGAAAAAAAAAATTGGACTTGACTGTCCCTTTAAATTTGAAATCTGGTTCATCCACTGACGGAGGCCTAGAGATAGCCGATTCCGACTCAGAAGCGGCCACCTCGAAAAAAATCGGAGTTGCCCTCCTACGAGGATAATCTGAGATATCCAGCAGAGTAGAAGACCCATGAGACGGATAGCATTTCCGTACCTCCGCTTGCGCTTAGTAGGACGTGGCATCGTATTTATGGCCGCAGAAACTGCTATTTGCAACTGATCTGCGAAGTCTGGAGGCCAAAGGACCCCTCCCACGGGAGGATTAGTAGTGCCCAGGGGAACTGCTTGTGTAATCAGAGATGCTTGTAGGGAACGCACCTCGCGGGACGGAGAACCCTCAGAGGTGGACAGCTCAGTTGTACTAAATACTTTATTCTTTTTAGAAATAGTAATATTGGGTGCAGCAATATGTAGAGTATAAAAACTATTTAATGCAAATATAAACTCTATACATATATATAAAAAGCTTAAAACATACAGTTCATGGATCCATGAAATAAATAACATACAATAAAAACCATATAAATGTAAATAAGGTTGTAATTAAAACAGAAGTTCTAAATAAAAACAATGGTGTGTACGATGTTAATGAAGGTGAAACTGCAGTGGATAATAGTGAAAACAAAGGTTGTCCTCCTATGTATGAAGTCCGGTAGAAAAAATATAGAAAAGTTGATACTGAAAAGTTAGTGATACACAACAAGGTAGAAAAAATATATAAAAATGTGTGTATCAATCAATCCAAACAATAAAAAAATGTGTCAATCAATCCAAAAAAAAGTTAGTCTTATTTTAAATCCAACACAAGGTGTGAAGATGAATGGTGAAAAAATGTGAATGCCAAAAAATAGTCAAACAATAGTCACCCAGATCCTATAGGATCAAATAGTGGTCGCAGATATCCAAAAGTGTTGTAGTGTGGTAAAGATGTGAAGATTGAGGAGATGCTGGGCCCACCAGAAGTGAACCAAATGTTCAGATGTAGATATGAACAAACAAAGAAACGATATCCACCTAAAAAAACAAACACAAATATAGTGCAGATAACTCCAAATTAGATATCTGCACTATATTTGTTTTTGTTTTTTTAGTGGATATCGTTTCTTTGTTTGTTCATATCTACATCTGAACATTTGGTTCACTTCTGGTGGGCCCAGCATCTCCTCCATCTTCACATCTTTACCACACTACAACACTTTTGGATATCTGCGACCACTATTTGATCCTATAGGATCTGGGTGACTATTGTTTGACTATTTTTTGGCATTCACATTTTTTTCACCATTCATCTTCTTCACACCTTGTGTTGGATTTAAAATAAGACTAACTTTTTTTTTGATTGATTGACACATTTTTTATTGTTTGGATTGATTGATACACACATTTTTATATTTTTTTCTACCTTGTTGTATATCACTAACTTTTCAGTATCAACTTTTCTATATATTTTCTACCGGACTTCATACATAGGAGGACAACCTTTGTTTTCACTATTATCCACTGCAGTTTCACCTTCATTAACATTGTACACACCATTGTTTTTATTTAGAACTTCTGTTTTAATTACAACCTTATTTACATTTATATGGTTTTTATTGTATGTTATTTCTTTCATGGATCCATGAACTGTATGTTTTAAGCTTTTTATATATGTATAGAGTTTATATTTGCATTAAATATTTTTTATACTCTACATATTGCTGCACCCATCATTATCCCTTTGCCTCCGGTTGGTAGGCGCTTGGGGGATCCCCACATTTTTTAGCTGATTTCTATTGGTGGTTACTAGGTATCACCCCCCTCAAGCCCATAGGGAACAGAGTAGACGCTTACCCACATCCCATTACTTCAGAAATAGTAATATTGTCATAACATGTGGAACAGAGCAGTAACGGCGGTTCCACCGGAACCTCCTCACAGTATACACAATTAGTATGTTTAGATAAGGAAGGCGTATCCTCCAACATATCAGAGTCCTCCATAGCTTTCGCCTTTATTACGAACTTGATTATTGATTAAATGGCACCTTTATATCCCAATGGCGGAGGCACTCACCACCTCCTATGAGCCGGACTACAAGAAACAGATTTCGTCTCCTCCAAACACAAGTCAAGAAAGAGGTAGTTACTGAGGCCACACCCGGTCACATGGAGTAGCATGCAGGACCGCCCCTGCACTGAGCGAGACACGTGCCAAAAAAGCCTGCTTCAAGCTCTAACTGTTCCACACTGACAGAGCCTCATCTCATACAAGTGCAATAAAAAAAAAACACAAACATCATGTATATTAAAATCCCCCCTGTTCCATAACTCCCTTCAAAGGGTATTACCCTAGATTCTATACAGATAAAAGGAGTCACACTGTGAACCTGTCTTCTTGCGTTATCACATATAATGAAACTATCTTACCAGAATCAACACCGTGGAAAAGGAACACTGCCCTTTAAGTGTGACAGGTTAGTAACATCGCTCCTGACATGGACTTGAGAGAAGAAAAGCAGGCATTGAAACTCGTCAACGTTGATTGCTTAAAGGGACGTAAAAGCAAAAAAAATTTCATTCATGATCTAGATAGAACATAACATTTTAAACAACTTTCTAATTTACTTCTATAATCATATTTTCTTCGTTTTCTTGTTATCCTTATTTGAAAAGCAGAAATGTAAGCTCAAGAGTGTCCATGTGTCTGCAGCACTATATAGCAGCGGTTTTGCAACAATGTTATACATTAGCAGTAGCACTAGATGGTAGCACTATTTCCTGTCCTGTAGTGATTCAGGCATATGCACACTACCTACCTAGGTATCTATGTAACAAAGAATAACATGAGAATTAAACATTTTTGATAATAGAAGTAAATTGGAAATGTTTTAAAAATGGTTTTCTCTATCTGAATAATGAAATAATTTTTTTGGATTTAATGTCCCTTTAAGGAGCTGTTAATATGAGTCGGGATGGTTTAGCAGAAGAACTCCCCCTGCATCTCCGGACTCTAACTTTCACCCACGCTCTCACTGAGAGGCTGACAGGAATACTTAAAACTCCAGTCCCATTGCGAAGAGTACTACCCTCCATAACAGACTACTCCGAAACTTCTGACAGTTCTCTGCCAACCTCCAGTCGAAAGACAAAGAATGAATGGGGGATGAGGGAAGTGGGGGAAGTATTCAAGCCTTTGGCTGGGGTGTGTCTGCCTTTTTCTGGTGGCCAGGTTCTTATTTCCCACAAGTGATGAATGAAGCAGTGGACTCTCCTCCCCTTTAGATGTAAATGAGCTCCCCAGCTTCAGAATGATCTTTAACATCTGAGAGCATAAGATAAGTTTGCGGACCAGAGCTCTGGTATGTGCTAAAGCCTTCACTGGTAATTTTAAAGAGACAGTACCTCATTTTACTGTAAATGTGTAAAAGTACCAAAAAGGTGCTAAAACCTGTATGTAGTATTATCTGGTATATGTAACTATGTCCCAGGCTATTTTAATTATGTGTACAGTAACATGTTCATGATAATAGCCCGGGGGCTATGTGACTGCAAATACCTACTTACCTGTCAGCACTCACTCTACCGTGCTTACCAAGCTTCAGGAGACCTGCTTTGAGTAGAAAAGCCAACCTTGTATAGTATGGACTGACACGGTCTGGATCAGGAGTACATAGTGAGGCCAAAAGGAGGAGGCTGTACAATGAATCCAGGCAACACCTTAGATAGGCTAGTGACAAACTATCAAGAGATTTATTCTCACTACCAGATGTACCCCACCGTCCTATTTCCAGCTCTCTGAGTGGGATAATGGGTCTCAACATAGGTCTGAGAACCCCTTTCAATCAATGTGTAGATCAGCACTTCAAGTTTCACCATCACTCCTTGCTGGAGGCAACAAATTCCTCAAGAGCTCAGAACTGGGATTAGATACACAAACAAGAGACGACCAGGAGTAGGATCTCCATCCCTCCACTAGTCTAGCGTTGTTCGCCATCTGATTCAGAAGACTGAGGATCTGCTGAGAAATCAGAACTGGAATCCTCCAATGCCGCCAACACATGCCTCAGCAGTACACGCAGGCGTGCCAGTATGAATCTAAAGGCAAAACTCACCTCCGGCGGGGCATCTGAAGGCCTCGACCCTGAAGCCTCAGAGGGAACCGCTTCCCCAGAGGAAAGACCCGATATAATTGATCTCTCACCTGACGCACCCAGGTTAAGAGGACACGGGTGAGCTCTTCGCTTGCAATCAGGAAGATGCAAGTGCGTCAACACCAAAGATATGGCCATGCGAAACCTTGCAGAAACCTCAGGTGGAAATAAACCTCTTTCAGGAGAAGGGGTAACCGTATTTGGGACAACTGCCTGTGTAGGAACAGAAGATTCTAGGGAACGCATCTCACGGGACACAGGATCCACAGAGGCGGACAGCTCAAAGGTCTCTAACCTCACCCCATTGGGAGAAGAGAGCACTATTACGTCATACGGAACATGATTGAAAGGGCTGAAATACCCGGGCCTCCACACAATCTACGCAGGTAACAGAATCTGAGTCAGAGAAATCCTTCTCCAAAAAAATCAGAATTGTCCATAACTTGACTGATTAAATTATGGACAAAAATAACTGACACCTTACACCCCCAATGGCTGGGGCATTCGCCATCTCCTATGACCCAGACAAGTAGAGAAACAGACCCTCTCCACCAACACTCTTTCAGGAATACGGAAATGGAGAACGAAAACGTGACCTCGCCCTTTCATGAGGTGCAACATGCAGGCCAAAGGAAAAGCTTGCCAGTCCACAAGAACTGTGCAGCTCGGAAAAACTTGTACGTTCCGTAATAGCCATGAGTCAAAACATCTATACACATAAGCAGACAGAATCACATAACAAACATGATTAAAGTCCCCCACTGTTCAATAACCCCCCTCAGGAGATATTAACCCTTGATTCCATAAAGATAAAGGAGTCCCACTGAGACCCTGTCTTCTATCATTACATTATATTCCCACAAGGAAAAGGACAATAAAACGACCTTACCGGAATCTATGCTGTGGAACAGTAACACCTTCCTTCAAGATTGACAGATAGATAATATGAGTCGGGATAGTTCCGCAGAAAGACTCTCCCTGCATCTCCGGAATAACTTTAACCCATGCTCTCACTGAGAGGCTGACAGGAATACTTAAAACTCCAGTCCCATTGCGAAGAGTACTAACCTCAATAACAGACTACTCTGAAACTTCTGACAGTTCTCTGCCAACCTCCAGTCGAAAGACAAAGAATGAATGGGGGATGAGGGAAGTGGGGGAAGTATTTAAGCCTTTGGCTGGGGTGTGTCTGCCTTTTTCAGGTGGCCAGGTTCTTATTTCCCACAAGTGATGAATGAAGCAGTGGACTCTCCTCCCCTTTAGATGGAAATGAGCTCCCCAGCTTCAGAATGTTCTTGATCATCTGAGAGCATAAGATATGTTTGCGGACCAGAGCTCTGGTATGTGCTAAAGCCTTCACTGGTAATTTTAAAGAGACAGTACCTCATTTTACTGTAAATGTGTAAAAGTACCAAAAAGGTGCTAAAACTGTATGTAGTATTATCTGGTGTATGTAACTATGTCCCAGGCTATTTTAATTATGTGTACAGTAACATGTTCATGATAATAGCCTGTGGGCTATGTGACTGCAAATACCTACTTACCTGTCAGCACTCACTGTACCGTGCTTACCAAGCTTCAGGAGACCTGCTTTGAGTAGAAAAGCCAACCTTGTATAGTATGTACTGACACAGTCTGGATCAGGAGTACATAGTGAGGCCAAAAGGAGGAGGCTGTACAATGAATCCAGGCAACACCTTAGATAGGCTAGTGACAAACTATCAAGAGATTTATTCTCACTACCAGATGTACCCCACCGTCCTATTTCCAGCTCTCTGAGTAGGATAATGGGTCTCAACATAGGTCTGAGAACCCCTTTCAATCAATGAGTAGATCAGCACTTCAAGTTTCACCATCACTCCTTGCTGGAGGCAACAAACTGACTAAGGCGTCATGGGAAAGTAGGAGGGATTAAAGTGCTGTTGCATGGGATGTTTTGCCTCCTCATGTGGGACTGGACTATAATCCCGCATTTGATGGCTCGTGGACTCTCACCATCTTATGAAAGAAAATATTTTGTCTTAATAATTGCCTTTCATTCTGTTGAAAAGCACAACCCAGTTAACACTGATAGGATATTGCATTCATGTTTTTTAGAAAAAGGTAGAAATTTGTCCTATGGTATTCTGCCTTCCATAACTTTGTACATGGCTAGGGACAACTTCAACTTACCATGCTAAATGTGTCCTCCTGTGCCTACAGCTCTTTTTTTTAATTACATTTTTATTGAATATTCACATGCAATATACAAGACACCATTTGGTTGAAACATAATGGCAATCAGACTGTGTATATAGTTTAAAGAGATGTACAGGTGGGGAGATCTAACAGGCTATGACTATTAGCTGAAATGCTTAAAGGGACATTGTACACTAGATTTTTATGTGCATAAATGTTTTGTAAATGATCCATTTATATAGTCCATCTGGGAGTGTTTTTGTAAAAATGTATAGTTTTGCTTATTTTTTTTTTTATAACATTGTCCTGATTTTAAGACTCCTAACCAAGGCCAAAAATTTTAGATGTATACTGATGTCTACAAATTCCAGTCACTAATTTTTGTATAATCTGTCTTTTCATATGCAGGGAAGGAGGGTCTGTTCTTCATGTTTTCCCATACCCAGTTTCACGGAGTGTCCCAGCCTAACCTCATCAACAGTGCTAAACTGGGAGCTTCTAAGTAAGTTTTTAAATGGTTTTATACTGGATTTGTAGATTAGTATCTGTGTATATTCTTCTTTATAGTAGTGTCTATTACATGCAGTTATATGAAAATTGGTGTATACTGTCAATTTAAGCCGTTCTCCTACTCCCCCTGACCTTCAATCTCCTTTGTGAGCTTTGTAGTTTTAAATAAATATTCTAAATAAAATTGAAATTTTATTAACACATACAATTTAGAGCATCCTTTCTGTGAATGATCTTATTGTAAGAACAGTATCATATTCTAGTCCATGAGCTAATCTGGGGTCCAAGTAAAGTCAAATTACATCTGAATATTATTATCTGTGAGGTTTTACAAAATGTGGTGCCATATCATTTGGTACATTCCATTTTAACAATGCAGTTTTTTTTGTTTTTTTTTTAAAAAAAGCAGTTTTCTTATTTTAACCCCTTATTGGTGCTGGCCACCATCTTGAAGCGTATTCTCATACCCTTTGACAGATCAGTGATGTTGCAAGTAAACAACCGCAAAGCAGAGGTTAATATTTCTTCAGATTTTTTTTTAACATAGCTTAAAAAAAATGCAAAAACAGAATTTATGTTTACCTGATAAATTTCTTTCTCCTACGGTGTATCCGGTCCACGGCTTCATCCTTACTTGTGGGATATTCTCAATCCCTACAGGAAGTGACAAAGAGAGCACACAGCAGAGCTGTCCATATAGCTCCCCTCAGGCTCCGTCCCCCCAGTCATTCGACCGACGGTTAGGAGAAAAAGGAGAACCATAGGGTGCGCAGTGGTGACTGTAGTTTACAAAAAATAAATTTAAACCTGACCAAAATGCCAGGGCGGGCCGTGGACCGGATACACCGTAGGAGAAATTTATCAGGTAAACATAAATTCTGTTTTCTCCTACATTGGTGTATCCGGTCCACGGCTTCATCCTTACTTGTGGGAACCAATACCAAAGCTTTAGGACACGGATGAAGGGAGGGAACAAGTCAGGTAACCTAAACGGAAGGCACCACTGCTTGTAAAACCTTTCTCCCAAAAATAGCCTCCAAAGAAGCAAAAGTATCGAATTTGTAAAATTTGGCAAACGTATGCAGTGAAGACCAAGTCGCTGCCTTACAAATCTATTCAACAGAAGCCTCATTCTTGAAAGCCCATGTGGAAGCCACAGCTCTAGTAGAGTGAGCTTTAATTCGTTCAGGAGGCTGCCTTCCAGCAGTCTCATAAGCCAACCGGATGATGCTTTTCAGCCAGAAAGCCAGAGAGGTCGCAGTCGCCTTTTGACCTCTCCTCTTGCCAGAATAGACAACAAACAAGGACGATGTTTGTCTGAAGTCTTTAGTTGCTTTTAGATAAAACTTTAAAGCACGAACCACATCAAGATTGTGTAACAGACGTTCCTTGTTAGAAACTGGATTAGGACACAGAGAAGGAACAACTATTTCCTGGTTGATATTCTTATTGGAAACCACTTTTGGAAGAAAACCAGGTTTGGTACGTAAAACGACCTTATCTGTATGAAACACAAGATAGGGTGAATTACACTGCAAAGCAGACAATTCAGAAACTCTTCTAGCAGAAGAAATAGCTACTAAAAACAAAACTTTCCAAGATAGTAACTTAATATCTATGGAATGTAGAGGTTCAAACGGAACCCCTTGAAGAACTGAAAGAACTAAATTTAGACTCCATGGAGGAGCCACAGGTCTGTAGACAGGCTTGATTCTGACTAAAGCCTGTACAAACGCCTGAATATCTGACATGGCTGCCAGACGCTTGTGTAACAAAACAGACAGAGCAGATATCTGTCCCTTTAAAGAACTAGCTGACAGACCTTTCTCCAATCCTTCTTGGAGAAAAGATAGTATCCTTGGAATCCTAATCTTACTCCATGAGTAACCCTTGGATTCGCACCAGCAAAGATATTTCCGCCATATCTTATGGTAAATTTTCCTGGTGACAGGCTTTCTAGCCTGGATCAGAGTATCTATAACTGATTCCGAAAACCCACGTTTAGCTAGAATCAAGCGTTCAATCTCAAAGCAGTCTGTTGCAGAGAAACTAGGTTTGGATGTTCGAATGGACCTTGAATTAGAAGGTCCTGCCTCAAAGGCAGCTTCCATGGTGGAACCGATCATATATTCACCAGGTCTGCATACCAAGTCCTGCGTGGCCACGCAGGAGCTATCAGAATTACCGAAGCCTTCTCCTGTTTGATCCTGACTACTAGCCGGGGGAGAAGGGGAAACGGTGGAAAGACATAAGCTAGATTGAACGACCAAGGCGCTACTAAGGCATCTACCAATGTCGCCTTGGGATCCCTGGACCTGGACCCGTAACGTGTAACTTTGGAGTTCTGACGTGACGCCATCAGATCCAGATCTGGAATGCCCCATAGCTGGGTCAGCTGAGCAAAAACCTCCGGGTGGAGTTCCCACTCCCCCGGATGGAAAGTCTGACGACTCAGATAATCCGCTTCCCAGTTGTCCACTCCTGGGATGTGAATTGCTGATAGATGGCAGGAGTGATCCTCTGCCCATTTGATGATCTTGGATACCTCCCTCATGTCCAGGGAACTCTTTGTTCCCCCTGATGATTGATGTACGCTACAGTCGTCATGTTGTCCGACTGAAATCTGATGAATTTGGCCTCCGCTAGTTGAGGCCATGCCTGGAGCGCATTGAATATCGCTCTCAATTCCAAAATGTTTATCGGGAGAAGAGATTCTTCCCGAGACCATAGACCCTGAGCCTTCAGGGACTTCCAAACCGCACCCCAGCCTAAGAGGCTGGCGTCGGTCGTGACAATTATCCACTTCGGTCTTCGGAAACTCATTCCCTGAGACAGGTGATCCTGAGACAACCACCAGAGGAGTGAGTCTCTGGTTTGCTGGTCCATCTGAATCTGGGGAGACAAATCTGCATAATCCCCATTCCATTGTTTGAGCATGCACAGTTGCAATGGTCTTAAATGAATTCGAGCAAAAGGAACCACGTCCATTGCCGCAACCATTAGTCCTATTACCTCCATGCACTGAGCTATGGAGGGTTGAGGAATGGATTGAAGAACTCGACAAGTGTTCAAAAGTTTTAATTTCCTGACCTCTGTCAGAAAGATTTTCATTTCTACCAAGTCTATTATTGTTCCCAGGAAGGGAACCCTTGTGAACGGGGACAGAGAACTTTTTTCTATGTTCACCTTCCACCTGTGAGACCTTAGAAAGGCTAGAACAATGTCCGTATGAGCCCTTGCTTTGTGAAAGGACGACGCCTGTATTAAAATGTCGTCTAGGTAAGGTGCTACTGCAATGCCCCTTGGCATTAGCACCGCTAGAAGGGACCCTAGCACCTTTGTGAAAATTCTGGGAGCAGTGGCCAATCCGAAGGGAAGAGCCACAAACTGGTAATGCTTGTCCGAATGGTTTCCATTTTGAATGATGGAACTCTGAGGAATTTTTTTAGGATCTTTAAATCCAGAATTGACCTGAAAGTTCCTTCCTTTTTGGGAACTACAAACAGGTTTGAGTAAAATCCCATTCCTTGTTCTGCTGTTGGAACTGGGTTTATCACTCCCATTTTTAAAAGGTCTTCTACGCAATGTAAGAATGTCTGTCTCTTTAACTGGTCTAAAGATAAGCGAGACATGTGGAACCTTCCCCTTGGAGGAAGGTCCTTGAATTCTAGAAGATACCCCTGAGAGACAATTTCTAGCGCTCAGGGGTCTGGAACATCTCTTGCCCTGGCCTGAGCAAAGAGAGAAAGTCTGCCCCCTACTAGATCCGGTCCCGGATCGGGGGCTACCCCTTCATGCTGTCTTGGTAGCAGCAGCAGGCTTTTTGGCCTGTTTACCCTTGTTCCAGCCTTGCAATGGTTTCCATGCTGGTTTGGGCTGGGGTGCGTTACCCTCTTGCCTAGTGGCTGTAGAGGTAGAAGCCGGTCCGTTCCTGAATTTGCGAAAGGAACGAAAATTAGACTTATTTTTAGCTTTGAAAGGTCTATCATGTGGAAGGACATGGCCCTTTCCCCCAGTGATATCTGAAATTTCTTTCAACTCTGGCCCGAATAGGGTCTTACCCTTGAAAGGAATATTAAGCAATTTTGTTTTGGACGACACATCCGCCGACCACGATTTTAGCCAAAGCGCTCTACGCGCCACTATTGCGAAACCAGAATTTTTCGCCGCTAATTTAGCTAACTGAAAAGCGGCATCTGTAATGAAAGAATTAGCCAACTTCAGGGCGTGAATTCTATCCAAGACTTCATCATAAGAAGTCTCCTTCTGGAGCGAGTTTTCTAATTCCTCAAACCAAAAAGCAGCTGCAGTGGTTACAGGAATAATGCAAGAAATTGGTTGAAGAAGAAAACCTTGTTGAACAAAAAATTTTTTAAGTAAACCTTCTAATTTTTTATCCATAGGATCTTTGAAAGCGCACCTGTCTTCTATTGGTATAGTTGTGCGCTTAGCTAGCGTTGAAACTGCCCCCTCTACCTTAGGGACCGTCTGCCACGCGTCCCTTCTGGGGTCAACAATGGGGAACATTTTCTAAAATATAGGAGGGGGAACAAAAGGTACACCTGGCATCTCCCACTCCTTATTCACTATATACGCCACCCTCTTAGGTATCGGAAACGCATCAGTGTGTACTGGGACCTCTAAGAATTTATCCATTTTACACAATTTTTCTGGGACCACCAAAGGGTCACAATCATCAAGAGTAGCTAGGACCTCCTTAAGTAGAGCGCAGAGGTGTTCTAGCTTAAATTTAAATGCTATGGTATCAGGCTCTGCCTGCTGAGAAACTTTTCCTGTGTCAGAAATTTCTCCCTCAGACAGGCCCTCCCTCACCGCCAAGACAGATTGATGTGAGGGCACTACAGATAAATTATCCTCTGCGTCTGCTTGCTCATTTTCTGTATTTAAAACTGAGCAATCACGCTTCCTAGGAAAAGCTGGCAGTTTGGATAAAAATGCTGCGAGAGAATTATCCATTACTGCTGCTAACTGTTGCATAGTAATAGCAATTGGCGCGCTAGATGTACTGGGCATCGCTTGCGCTGGCATAGCTGGTGTTGACACAGAAGGAGAGGATAGTGAGCTATCCTCACTACCTTCAGCTAAAGAATCATCTTGGGCTATATCTTTAAGCGTGATTGTACTGTCCTTAAGCTGTTTGGACGCTATGGCACACTTCACACATAAATTTAATGGGGGAACCACCTTGGCCTTTGAACATACAGAACATAGGTTATCTGAAGGGTCAGACATGTTTGACAGACTTAAACAGAACTTCAATGCAATAAAAATTATTTTTGACAAAAACGTTACTGTGTCTTTAAATATTAAAAGTGCACACTTTATTACCAAAACATCAAAAAAACATCAAATAAACATCAGATTTTAATGAAATTTTCACCACAGTGTCTTAATGATTTGAAAGGATTGCACACAAATTTTCAGACCAATTAACCCCTTAATGCCCAAACCGGAGCTAATAGCAATTAACCTGTTAAAAACACTACAGTACTATGCCACAGCTTCCACTGTGGCCTTTACCTTCCTTAGGGATTATTTTAGTAGGAAATAAGCCTCTCTGGAGTCTTTTCTGATGCCTCTGGACTCCCCACGTGAAGCTGCATGAACTGCCTAAGCAAAACAACTGCACAATTGAGGCTTGAAAATGAGGCCTCCTCCCTCTTCATTTCCAGAGTGGAGGGGCCTTTCTGACTAGAATAGGTGTCCAAATAAGTGCCAGGCGCAAAATAAAACCCCAAAAGTGTTTTAAAGTCTGAAAAAAACACCTTATTTATAGTGAAAACATGCTAAAAAGCAACAATAGTGTCAACCAGCATAGAGCCCTTAATATAAGCCATAATTTTATACAGAGTCTAAGAAAAATGGCTTACCTATCCCAGAGGGGATTGCTGACAGTCTTCTAGCATTACTAGGTCTTGTTAGAAAAATGACTGATCATACCTGAAGCAGTTAAGCCTGCAAACTGTTCCCCCCAACTGAAGTTCTCTGGTTTCAACAGTCCTGCGTGGGAACAGCAATGGATTTTAGTTACTGGTGCTAAAATCATATTCCTCTCGGCAGAAATCTTCATCACTTTCTGCTGCAGAGTAAATAGTACAAGCCGGCACTATTTTAAAATAACAAACTCTTGATAGAAGAATAAAAAACTACAACTAAACATCACATACTCTTTACCACCCCCGTGGAGATGCTACTAGTTAGAGCGGCAAAGAGAATGACTGGGGGGGGGCGGAGCCTGAGGGGAGCTATATGGACAGCTCTGCTGTGTGCTCTCTTTGCCACTTCCTGTAGGGATTGAGAATATCCCACAAGTAAGGATGAAGCCGTGGACCGGATACACCAATGTAGGAGAAAATGTTAACTTCTTGCTTTGTATCATGCACACATCCTGAAGTAGACAGTACAGCTGTCAAAAAGCCAGCAATGTAATAGATTTTACTTCATTTTACAGGCCCCCTCTATCATTTGACAACCATCAGCCAATCATAGACTCATACGCATATACACTGACCTCTCCCACATGCTCAGTAGGAGCTGGTGCCTTGAAGTGTGCATATAAAAAGACTATGCACAATTTGATAATTTAAATTGAAAGTAACTTTTGATGCTAAAGTGCCCGTTTTTTAAAAATTAGATTAAAAACAGGGGCACTTAAATTAATCAAAATTTACATTTCACACATGTTGTGAAAAAATACTTACCTTTTAAACTTGTGAAATGTAAATTTTAATGAATTAAAGTGCCCCTGTTTTTAATCTAATTTTTTAAAACCGGCACTTATGCATCAAAACTTACATTCACTTTAAGTAAATTGGAAAGTCACTTAAAACTGCAGTAAATATCTGAATCCTGAAAGTTTAATTTTGACTTTAGTGTCCCTTTAAAATATGGAGTTGTACAGATTCTGTCAAAGGGTGCAAAAATATCTAAGCTCCAAGATGGCAACAGCCAGTATAAAGATGTTGAGTTTGACTAACTGTCAACTTTAAGGGGTTAAGGATAACAAAACTACTTTGGAGAGAGCTGTAGGCACGGGAGGAAAAATAGCAGTATGGTGAGTAACAATCATGATAATGAAGTTTTGAGTTCCCGTTGGCTTCAGTTAAAATTTTTACATTCCGGGGGCCGAGCTAGTTAGCTAAGAGAGAAGACGTGTTGCCACATAGCTCCTGCTATATTTTTCCTTTAAAAGTACAAAAAAGCAATACTATAGCTATAATTCGACCGTAAACAGATAACTCAATTCTCTTCATCATTCTGAGACATTTGGGGCTATTAACTGTGCGGAGCCCAAGAATTATACACTTTTGTGACCTCCGATCTCATTCAGCCATAGGCCCTGCTAGTAGGGACTACCGGAGCAACTAAGAGTTCCTCTCCCACACCCCTCAAGTATTAAATTTGAAATCCCACTTCCCGGAGATACCATGACCATACCTGGAGCTAAGATGATCTCTCAGATTGTCAGGAACCTGGTATTTACAACCTACGGAACACTGACTCCCCGTACAGTTCCATCCCCGGCACATTCCAGCGCTACTCACCACATTGATCCTAGCCGCATCAGAGGAGTAACTTCACGGACTTGCCTTGGCAGGAGGCATAGGACTGTGGTCGCTTTTGTGTCGGTCATTCCGACAGTGAAGGGAGACAGCAGACAGCAGTTTGAGGACCTAGGCGGCTCCTGGCATGAAACGCCATATTGGATCTGTGTGTCGCAACACCCAAACCCACACACAGCCCACACTGACAGCTCTGATCCCATTCGAAACGTCTATGACTTGGGCCAATAATCAGCCACAATAGCAGCACAATCAAGCTGTGCTAATTGAAGCCCATAAAATATTGCCATAGTAGAGGTAATTTATAGTCAGACGCTGTATTGCAGCAGGGGAACGGATACCCAGCAGTATTGCTCAGAGGCCTACTGGAACCATACAAAAAGCTCTCTCAATTATACAAAGCTGTAAAAGAATGAGCTTCATCCACACTCATTTCTTGCAAGCCTCATTTTACCGGTCCATACAATCTGAGATAGTTTAAGTGTATATGACATATCTCAGTGGGTCATATTGACGTCTCATTAACCCCCTCAGGGTCGGTGGGCCTCGCTGGGACTTTGTATTTTAACACTAATCGTCACTGCTGCTGTACGTTTACTTATCTACAACTGCCTCTAGGCTGAACCCATATTCAGGACAAACAGTCCCTAGATTCATATGAGACCTGATCTAATGATACCTCGCTATTGGGGACAGGCTCTTTGATCTTATTCACTGTGAGGCCTTATCTCACATGATTCAGAAGAAATATTAGACATACACTAAGATAAGTGTGTGAACTAGTCTAGACTTATTTGGCCAGGGTGCACATTGTGGGTCGCACGATAAAACAAGAAAGTTGGTATGTCGGGAGCTGATATAGTCCACTGGTACTGACATACTATACCCATATGTCTATCACT
>NC_069500.1:483075667-483078167 GCF_027579735.1 Bombina bombina
TCTCTGTAGCAAGAGCTCAGTTGCAATAAAAAGGATATAAGTACTATACACATTTCATAGGTGCATTTTCACTTATTGAACAGAAAGCCATAAAGTCACTTTGCAAATATATATGCTTCATAAGCACATCGCCACTTATCATAGACAGGTAATCACATACCAGCCGCATCGAGCGGCATGCTTGTATTTGGAGCAACGTGATCCTCATCCGTCTGTGAGTATATTGTCAAAAGCGGCACAGTGTCCCAATACAAAGATTCTTGATACTTGCTTTCAAAAGGGGTAACTCTCCCCTTGAGTGGGG
The DNA here is from genome assembly GCF_027579735.1 of Bombina bombina. Taxonomy (NCBI): domain Eukaryota; kingdom Metazoa; phylum Chordata; class Amphibia; order Anura; family Bombinatoridae; genus Bombina; species Bombina bombina. The sequence goes on from NC_069500.1 coordinate 483,075,972, forward strand.
TTTAGGTGTTAGATAGCGACCTGCCTAAATATGCCGAGTTTTGATTCTGACTTTGCTTTAAGAGTGCCTGGTAGTAAACCGCAGGACTTGTTTGGCATAGGTCCAGCCGACCGGATCACGTGATGTGCGTGTGAAGATCATTAAGCAAAGAATCTGCAAACAAGTCCTGCGGTTTACTACCAGGCACTCTTAAAGCAAAGTCAGAATCAAAACTCGGCATATTTTGGCATACATGTCATGGACTCACAGCTACTCGGCACGGCCGACTTGTCATTGCAGCTATCAGGTCGTATGGTTCCATTACATTCCTTGCCGCTAACTGCATGAATCAGCTGTGGCTTATGTGCATGAATTTCGCACCTGGCAAACGCCACTCTGTCGAGAGGGGGCACAGCTTTTTCTAGGAACTTAAAATGGACAGACATATGCTGAATACTAACACACCTAATTGCTTTTCTGCATGGCATGCAATAACGCTGTTTTCTTGAATGTACTTACTTATACCTTGTCTGCAATACATGTCATCCATACATGAAGATTTAAATGTCTGGTCTATCTACTTATGTACATATCCTGAGGGCGTGTTTCCATTAGATCACTTAGATCCCATTTTTCTACCTGCCCGACCGCTATACCTCCTGAGTGAGGCGTCGGCTGCAGCAGGGTGTAGTTGATCCCAGGAATACACTTCCCCTCTGAATATAAATTCTTCTATGTACAGTTTGCAAGGTATATCTGACTAGCTTATCCCACTTGTTATAAAGCTGTCATCACTTTCTTAGATCCCTTACAACGTTTTACCTGCCCAGCAATTACCTCTTCACAGAGGTGCTGTGTGCAGCTGGGTGTAGGAAGTGTGACAGGCTTTACTTAAGTCAGCTTTGTATTGTGCTGCATTTACATATTGCGCAACTTGTTCCGCACATCCCCTGACCGGTCAGGTTTTGTATATTGGACTCGGAAGGTCCCATAATAAATATTTGTTTTTTTGATAAATATTGTTGTTGCAAACTATTTTGTACCTTACACACAGTGTACTTTGCCTATCCTTGCGGTTCAAGGGTGGAGGCAGGACTCCCGATTGCCATCCCCTTTACCACTTATGTATATAAATCGTGCTAGTAAAAATATTGTTTTTTCAAAAGAGTGCTGTTTCCCTGTCTTTTTTCAACCTGGCTATTTTCCAGGATGAGTTCTTCTGTTATATTACACATTATAATATATATATATATCTCTCTATATATATATATATATATATATATATATCTCTATATATATATATATATCTATATATATATATATATATATATATATCTCTATATATATATATATATCTATATCTATATATCTATATATATATATATATATATATATATATATATATATATATATATATATATATATATATATATATATCTCTATATATATATATATATATATATATATATATATATATCTCTATATATCTGTAGGGAAAAATGCTTAAGAAAGAAAGAGATCTTTTGGATCATAAAATTACATACTAGAGTACCAGAAGGAATTAATAAAAGGATGGATGTTGATTTATTTGTTGAATAGTATAATTTACAACATAATTTAAAGTAAAACAACACAAGAGAAAAATCCTTTCTTTTCCCCCTAAAGCTTACTAACACAGTTCAGGTCCCACAAAGAAAAGAAATGAATGAAAAAAATCTTAATAATTCTTTGGATGCACTGACTTAAACAGTGAACAACTAACTTAGCACATCCGAAATTAACTATGTGTGTTCCATTACAATTTTTTATCACAATATTTATGTTTTCTTATTACAATATTTATGTTTATCTTAATAGAATTTCTGTTCCCTTATGAATTTCATTTCTATTTCAATATTTTGTTTATGTTAATGTGATGGTTTGTCCATTCTTAATTTAGATAGTTGATTTTTTCACATATGCATCGATGGTGACAGATTTATAGTAATTGATACCACTATCGATAAGTCTGCATCCCTGGAAAAATCTCCATATCTACTTTCTAAGCTATTCTTGCATATTATTGCCTAATTGAAGAATAATGTGATTGTTAATAATTTTTTTATGTAATATTTTTTTTTTTTATTTTATTTATATATATTTCTTTTAATTTTAATTGGTTATTAGAATTTAGTTCACATAGGCTTAGAATGAATAGTTTGTATATGTATATATATT